>NC_057809.1:286083158-286171274 GCF_018294505.1 Triticum aestivum
TGAAGCTTTCTTGGAAGTTGACTTGTCAATGTTGGTAGTAGAAGGCTTTGTAGTCGGTGTTGGAGTCGTTGAAGCTTGGTTGTTGGAGAAGCCATAGGACTTGGATGAGAACTTGGCATAGTTGAAATCATCTTGCACTTGGCGTTCCAATTTGGTAGATTGGTGCACTACCTCGATGAGATTTGAGTATGGTTGGAAGTCGGCGATCTTCTTGATGGGATGATTGAGTCCATTCAAGAAGCGTACCATTGTTTGCTCATCATCTTCCGTGACATTGGCTCTTATCATTGCAATCTCCATGTCCTTCTAGTATTCTTCAACGCTCTTTGTTCCTTGCTTGAGTTGTTGGAGTTTCTTGAAGAGGTCGCGGTTGTAGTAGGTAGGTACGAAGCGTGCTCTCATGACATCCTTCATTTGTGCCCAAGTAGTGATGGGTGGTTCACCTCTTGCCCCTCGGCGCTCTATGATTTGTTCCCACCAAATGAGCACATAGTCTTGGAACTCAAGGGATGCCATCGCGATCTTCTTCTCTTCTTCGTAATTGTGCAAACAGAAGATTGTCAACCATCAATGCCCATGAAAGGTACTCTTCGGGATCGTTGCTTCCGCTGAACTTGGGCATGGTGAACTTGAGCTTGCCATAATGTTGCTCTTCATTGTGTTGGGGTCAGGGATGATGATGCCCATGTTGTTGATGATTGCTCAACTCATGGTGCTCTTGACGTGGAGGGTTGTCATCGTCATGTTGTTCTTGTCGTGGAGGATCTTGTCGAGCTCGAGGAGGAACTTGACGATGCACGCGAGCTTGAAATCTTCGTTCTTGAATTTCTTCGCGGAGTGCTTCCTCTTGTTCACGGGCTTGTCAGCTTCAATCGGCTACGGCTCGACTCGAATCGCGTAGAGCTTGTTGCACCGCAAGTGCTTGAGCGTCACGGAGTTGTTGTTCTTGACGTTGTGCCTCGGCATCTTGAGCATTTTGGTGTAGACATGCTCGCTCTTCCTCTTCATGTTGGCGTTGTCGTTGCCATTCTCGTGCTAGCGCAAAGGCTTCTTGAGTTTGACGTTGTCGACGCTCTTGAGAGTCGGTGTCGTGTAGGGGATTAAGGCTTGCTTGACGGTCAGTGCGTGTGACTCGGTGAAGAGTGTTTGATTTCAGTGTACTTGAGCCGGAGAGGGTGAAGTCGGAGTGTTGGCTCGAACGACTCCTTGAAGTGGAAGAAGAGCGGTTGAGCAACAAAGCACGAATTTCGTCCATCCTTGCGTCATTCTCTTACTTGTGATCGTCGAGCTTGTGGTCAAAGTAGTCCCTTGTACGTTTCTCAGAAAGTCGCAAGTCGGCGGCAAGGTTGTCGATGCGTTCACTCATAGCTTGTTGCTCTTGATGCAAAGCACGTTGTGCACCAAAGAGGCGACTCTTGGTGACGAAGGAGTTCATTTCGTCGTCTTGCTCCATGAAGAGCGGGTTGGTAGAAGTACTTGGCCTATCCATCATTCCAAGACAAATGTGAGTGGTAGAAAGAGAAGAACGAGTGCCAAATGTACCTTGACCGAAGTTGAAAGTGGATCAAGGATCACTCCAATGTAGGACAAGGAAATAGCACAATTGGTACTAGCTCTTGTCGGTTTCTCACACCTATAGAAGTAAAGCTTTTTGTGGAGCTTGGTTAGGATGGTGGCACAAAATTTGATGCAATTGTAAGTGAGCTTCAATAATGTTGGAAAAGATTCGCAAGATGCAATGTAACAAGTAGACCGAGCATATAAGGTACACGGAAACACACACGCAAAAAGATAATGGGGTTGGGCAACCAAGGATGAGCCAAAATGTGGAATCCATAAAAATGCTCTTGTTGCACAACACTAGAGAGATGCTAGCACGATTGCACAATAGGCGGATACAAGAACTTGTGCACAACCTACTTAGCAAAAATGCAACGACTTCTATCCCAAGTATGCTCTATGCAAGGTGTTGCTATGATATGATCCAAGATGATCAAGTATGACAATCTTAATGTTGTAAGATGCTATGGTTCTTGCTTAAAAGCTCTTTGCTTATCTTTTCTCTGTGCTTAAAAGCTTGTTTGGCTTTTGGATGTTTGAGCTCTTTTCTCATGCAATGCTTGACGAACCAAGATAGCAAAGGAGTATGCGATGACAACTTTGTGACACGAGAGATGATACCAATATATGCAACAATGATGTATGTATGCTATGGGAAGTATGATCACTAATGTGCACAAGTCTCGTTGCTGGAAATACTCAATAGTTAGTCTTAATGGGTAAGCAACGCAAAGGAGTAAGGCTATGATGGCTATCAATGTAATGGCCAGAGTGATATGTCCAATACCAAGATGAGGTTACCGGTGTTGCTTCCGGTATGGTGTCAAAATGGTGGCACAAATACCAAGGTGTAGTCGAGGTGGTCATTGTTGATGACGATGTAGGACGGCGGTGATGATGTAGGACTCGTCCGTGGCGAAGGTGAGCGGCGGTGATGTCGATGTCGAACCGTACCTAGATAGTCGAAACACAAAAGGATACGGTACCGCAACTCAAACTCTCAAACCTCGAAGTAGCAAATGTGTCGGATAGCGAAAGGTCCAAAATGGTTGGGTTATGCGGAAGTGATGGAGGTATGCGTAAGTATATGTGGTATATGGTGGGCACCGGAACAAAATTTGGGGAAAAATGGACGGAAAAACGGGGCGGTGGATGGAGATGTTGCTGCCAGGGGTCGGATGTCCGGGTGGAAGGCCGGATGTTCGGAGGCCGTATGTCCGGGCTCTGGATCCAGGGACGAATGGGATGAACGCCGCGTGGAGAGGTCAAATCCGGGCGAAATTCTGATGAATTGGTGGATGGAAATTGGGGGAAAAGGATGGGAAGCTAGATCCACTGAAAACAAAGCAAATCCACGGATCCAAACCAACAAAATCTCAACACACCAGCAAATCACAGAAAAAAATTTGGGGCTATATTTGGTGGGGAATTTGCGAATTAGGATGAAAAACAACAAACCAAAGGCTAGAAACACAACGGGGAGGCTCCGAAATCATGATCAACATGGCTCTAGATACGAAGATGATGTAGGGTAGAACCCTAATCGGCCGATCTTTCACGAAAGGAGCGGATCCCGCGAAGAACACGAGGAACACAAGGGGAAAACGAGGGAAATCACAAGGGGAAACACGAGAGAATCACTCAACCAACAAAAAATAGTCACACATGTGTTAGATCCTCGAGTACATAAAGTAAGATACACGATCCACAATCAACTAGGGACTATACACGGTAACCGGTCTTCTCCGTGAGGAGGTCTTGAAGTTCTTCTCCAAAAGGAGGTCTTGAATCCAAAGGGATCTTCTCCGAAGAGGCCGCGGTATGTCTCGTGGAGTAGATCCGATGTGGATGAGCAATGCTCTATCTCTAAAATGAGATAAACCAATGCTAACCCTAGAAAGTTGTATGGGGTGATGAGGACATCAATACCATTGTTACACCCACAGGCCCTGCTGCTATACATACTGGACCAATTACTAGAGCTCGCGCACGCCAGCTAAATTACCAGGTACTTTCGTTTCTTGGTAATGATTCTAATGTTCATGAGAATATGATGCTGCCTAAATTGGATACATTTGTTTTGCTTACAAATGAAGGGCCTAGCTTGGAGAAGGATGAACATTGGAGCAAGAACAAGCATGGAGATGATGGCATGCGCAAGGGGAACAAGAACGGAGTTACAAGTGATGATTTCAGGACTTTGAAGCCACCATAATGAGCGCATGAAGCCTTGGACGAAATATACAAGATGCCACTTCATAAATTTCGTCCCGAGGCTATTTTAGGTGCTGCGTCACCTTATTATTGGGCCAGGCCCATGTAATTTCGAAATACATAAGTATAGGCTATTTTTAGAGTCCGTATGTGTGGGGAAACAAGAGATAGGGTTGATTTCGGACCCCTCCACCAAGGGCCACGAAATTCCCCCCTCTTCCTCCATATATACAGCCCTTAGGGCATCGTTTAGACTTTGGGTTTTGTTTAGATTAAAAGTTCGCCATAGCTGCAACTTCGCATACTTCGTTTGTGTTCAACGACCAGACAAAGGCGTCACAGAACCCCACCTTGATCAATAAAGCTTTCATCTTATATTTGCAATATCCAGATTGCAATCTTAGTTTCTTGCTTGTTCTTCGTTTGCTCGCAGGAAACAGACCCTCGTGGTCAGGTTGATCGTGCTCCGGCGTGGTCAATAACCTCTCGGAGTTGGTTTAGCGATTGCTAAGGCGCGACGTCCTCGCACGTTCGTAGTCGGATCGTCGAAGTCGACTTCCACCAAAGCGAAATCCACCATCTCATCGAAAGACGGGACACCTTAGCCTCTATCAAGTGGTATCAGAGTTCCAGGTTGCTCGGTGAGATTTTACAGTTTTTCGTAGTTTAGATCGAGTCTGTTCTTCATACCTACAGTCCACGAAAAAGCCACAAAAAAAATTAGGGTTAGTTCATCATATCCGAACCAATCTGAGCCTTTGCATAATCTTTTTAGGGTTTTGCTTTGTTGAATTTGCGGTTGCATCGTCGTGTCTAGTTGCTGGTCTTAGAGTCTAGTCTTTTAGAGTTTCGAGTTCCGGTCATAAGTTGTCACGCCACCGCCGCACCATCATCATCGCTCCTGCCATCTACCACCACCGCTTATCCGCCACCGCTCCGAATCCGTATCCATATACCACCACCGATCCATATCCATATCCATATACTACCACCGCTACCACCACCGCTGCCATAGACCACCACCATATATCCACCACCAATCCGAGTTCCTTGCATATTAGGTTTGTTTTCGAGATCCATCTAGATTCCGATTCGTGTTTCCTTGCCGGAGTAGGTTTCGGAAAAAAAAGAGTCGGGTAGCCACGCTCCGTTTAGGCCCAAAAAATTTCGAAAACGCATTTTTCGAAAAAATTTCTGGCTATCCTATTTTTAGGTGTTTCTGAGTGTTTTGAGACAGGTGCCATTATAGGAAGTTTTTTTTGACCTGTTTCCAGTTTTTGGGTCCTGGCAGTCGAAAAAAAAATTGGTCGAAAAAAAAAATTCGTGCCCATCCTGTCAGTTTGACCTAGGAAGAGTTTTGAGACACTCGCCATTATAGTGATTTTTCGCAAAAAAAAAAGCAGCGCAAAAAAAAAGAGCGCAAAAAAAAAGAGCGAAAAATAATTTTTCAGAGTGTGCTTTTCCCTTGTTTACGTGCCGCGCCGTGATTTTGTTGGTGTTCTAGGCTCGCGTCTCTAGCACAGTCTAGCCTAGGACCAGCACAGTACCGTCATTGAGCGTTTATTCAACTTTGCATCTCTGAATTGATTATTGCTGACCCTTTTTGCTACCATACTATAAGCCTTTCCAGCTCCACATACATCTACGTCGTGTGTTTGACTCTCCCTGGTAATCGCTCTATCCAAGCTTTGAGAGTTTTTGACTACAACGGTTGCCGATCACCGCCTGCTGCTGGGTAAGAACTGGTAAGAATTTGAGATTTGCTTGACGGATTTGTGATACACCACCACCACTTCTTAGTAGTCTGTAGGATCATATTCTTGTGTGTTTCTATTGCTGCTTACCATGCCAGGATCACAAGCCGACGAGATTGACTGGGAGAACTTATCGAACAAGGAGCTTCATGATAAGTTTCAGCAAATGATGAATGAACAGGTACAAGATGTGCTGAACAATTTTGAAGAGGCCATGGAGAAGATCACTGGCCTTGAGAAGACGTTCGAAACAAAGCTCGATAACAGATTTAATGAACTGCTTGCGCGTCTTCCACCACCGGCTGCACCTGTCGCACCTCTGCAACAACAACAACTACGCCCCCTTCCGAATCAGTATGGACGAGCACAGCGTGTTCCTATTGTGCCAGGACAAAATTCTGGTGCCGCTGTTACTGCTGTTGGTGCTTCTTTGGCTCCTGCTACTGCTCCTGCTGGTACCCAGGAGGATGATGAGTATGCGGGCGATTATGAGGATGAGGTTGATCAAAATCAGATCTACGAGCAGCCACCAGCACCACCACCAGCAGGTCGACCTCAGGTATATATTCGTAATGGTAGGCCTGCACCACCACCTCAGGTACGAGATGATGTCCATATTCCTAAACTGAAATTGAATATTCCACCATTTGAGGGTAGATATGTTCCTGATATATATCTTACTTGGGAGTTAGAAACTGAACAACGATTTATATGTTTACAATATCCTGAGGAGAGACGAGTTGCTGTTGCTGTTTGTGCTTTCACTAGTTTTGCATGTGTATGGTGGTCTGAACATTGTAGATTATATCCTATTCCAACTACTTGGGCTGCTTTGAAAACTGCTATGCGTACGCGTTGGGTTCCACCATATTATCAACGTGAATTGCTTCAAAAATTGCAGCGTTTAAGACAAGGGAAAAATTCTGTAGAAGAATATTATCAGGAATTACAAACTGGCATGATTAGATGTGGTATTGTTGAGGAGAATGAAGCTATGCTTGCACGTTTTCTGGGTGGATTAAATAGAGAGATTCAGACCATTCTAGACTATAAGGAGTATACTAATATCACTCGTTTATTCCATCTTGCTTGTAAAGCTGAACGTGAAGTGCAGGATCGACAAGCATTGGCGCGAACTAACTTTTCTGCAGGCCGACCTTCATCATGGACACCGCGTGCATCTTCTACTTCAACTGCACCAGCACCTCAATTAGGTGCCTCCTCTAGTCGTGATACAAGAAAACATGCACAACCACCATTATCTGCCAAGAGCGCACCTGTTGGGCCTGCACGGAGTTCTTCTTCTTCCATGGCATCAACAGGGCACACAAGTGATATTATTTGTCGTCGTTGTAAGGGAGGAGGTCATTATGCGAGAGAATGCAAATCTCCGCGTGTGATGATTGCTACCGCGGATGGTGGATATGAGTCCGCTAGTGACTATGATGAGGAGACTTTGGCTCTTATTACACGTGAAGAACATGGTGGAGATGATTCTGATCATGAGACGCAATACATGGCTCCTGAAGACGCTGACAGGTATTGATAGAGGCAAAGGTGTCCCGTCTTTCGATGAGATGATGGATATCGCTTTGGTGGAAGTCGACTTTGACGATCCGACTACGAACGTGCAAGGACGTCGCGCCTTAGCAATCGCTAAACCAACTCCGAGAGGTTATTGACCACGCCGGAGCACGATCAACCTGACTACGAGGGTCTGTTTCCTACGAGCAAATGAAGAACAAGCAAGAAACTGAGATTGCAATCTGGATATTGCGAATATAAGATGAAAGCTTTATTGATCAAGGTGGGGTTCTATGACGCCTTTGTCTGGTCGTTGAACACAAACGAAGTACGCGAAGTTGCAGCTATGGCGAACTTTTAGTCTAAACAAAACCCAAAGTCTAAACGATGCCCTAAGGGCTGTATATATGGAGGAAGAGGGGGGAATTTCGTGGCCCTTGGTGGAGGGGTCCGAAATCAACCCTATCTCTTGTTTCCCCACACATACGGACTCTAAAAATAGCCTATACTTATGTATTTCGAAATTACATGGGCCTGGCCCAATAATAAGGTGACGCAGCACCTAAAATAGCCTCGGGACGAAATTTATGAAGTGGCATCTTGTATATTTCGTCCAAGGCTTCATGCACCCATTATGGTGGCTTCAAAGTCCTGAAATCATCACTTGTAACTCCATTCTTGTTCTTGCTCCAATGTTCATCCTTCTCCAAGCTAGGCCCTTCATTTGTAAGCAAAACAAATGTATCCAATTTAGGCAGCATCATATTCTCATGAACATTAGAATCATTACCAAGAAACGAAAGTACCTGGTAATTTAGTTGGCGTGCACGAGCTCTAGTAATTGGTCCAGTATGTATAGCAGCAGGGGCTGTGGGTGTAACAATTGTATTGATGTCCTCATCAGACACCACGTGCATCTTCTACTTCAACTGCACCAGCACCTCCATCCGGTGCCACCTCCAGTCGTGATACAAGAAAACAGGCACAACCACCATTATCTGCCAAGAGCGCACCTGCGGGGCCTGCACAGCGTTCTTCTTCTTCCATGGCATCAACAGGGCACACAAGTGATATTATTTGTCGTCGTTGTAAGGGAGGAGGTCATTATGCGAGGGAATGCAAATCTCCGCGAGTGATGATTGCTACTGCGGATGGTGGATATGAGTCCGCTAGTGACTATGATGAGGAGACATTGGCTCTTATTACACGTGAAGAACATGGTGGAGATGATTCTGATCATGAGACGCAATACATGGCTCCTGAAGACGCTGACATGTATGAATGTTTAGTTGCTCAACGTGTTTTGAGTGTGCAGGTCACACAAGCTGAGCAAAATCAGAGGCACAATTTGTTCCATACCAAGGGAGTTGTGAAGGAACGTTCTGTGCGCGTCATAATAGACGGAGGGAGCTGCAACAACTTGGCTAGCATGGAGATGGTGGAGAAGCTTTCTCTCACCACAAGACCACATCCACATCCTTACTACATCCAATGGTTCAACAACAGCGGCAAGGTTAAGGTAACACGTACTGTTCGTGTGCATTTTAGTATCTCTACATATGTTGATTATGTTGATTGTGATGTGGTACCTATGCAAGCATGTTCCTTATTACTTGGTAGACCATGGCAATTTGATAAAAATTCTGTACACCATGGTAGAAACAATCACTATACTCTTGTTCATAAAGATAAAAATATTACTTTGCTTCCTATGACTCCTGATTCCATTTTGAAAGATGATATTAATAGAGCTAATAAAGCACAACAGGAGAAGAATAAGAGTGAAAATCAGATTGTGGCAAAAGAATTTGAGCAACAAATGAAGCCTAATAATAAACCATCTAGTGTTGCTTCTGAAATTAAATTGAAAAGTGCATGTTTATTTGCCACCAAATCTGATATTGATGAGCTAGATTTCAGCAAATCTGTTTGCTATGCTTTTGTGTGCAAAGAGGCATTATTTTCATTCGAGGACGTGCCTTCCTCTTTGCCTCCTGCTGTCACTAACATTTTGCAGGAGTTCGCTGACGTATTTCCACAAGACGTGCCACCGGGATTACCGCCTATTCGAGGGATTGAGCATCAGATTGACTTAATTCCCGGTGCTTCACTGCCAAACCGTGCACCATACCGTACCAATCCAGAGGAGACGAAGGAGATTATGCGTCAAGTACAAGAGCTTCTCGACAAAGGTTATATACGCGAATCCCTTAGTCCTTGTGATGTTCCTATTATTCTAGTGCCGAAAAAGGATGGTACATCACGTATGTGTGTTGATTGTAGAGACATTAATAATATTACTATTCGTTATCGTCATCCTATTCCTAGGCTAGATGATATGCTTGATGAATTGAGTGGCTCTACAATATTCTCCAAAGTTGATTTGCGTAGTGGCTACCATCAAATTCGTATGAAATTGGGAGATGAATGGAAAACAGCATTTAAAACTAAGTTTGGATTATATGAGTGGTTAGTCATGCCTTTTGGGTTAACTAATGCACCTAGTACTTTCATGAGATTAATGAACGAAGTTTTACGTGCTTTCATTGGACGATTTGTGGTAGTTTACTTTGATGACATATTGATTTATAGCAGATCTTTGGAGGAACATTTGGAACATTTACGTGCTGTTTTTATTGCTCTACGTGATGCACGTTTGTTTGGTAACCTTGGGAAGTGCACCTTTTGCACCGACCGAGTATCTTTTCTTGGCTATGTTGTTACTCCACAGGGAATTGAAGTTGATAAAGCCAAGATAGAAGCTATTGAGAGTTGGCCGCAGCCCAAAACGGTCACACAAGTGAGGAGTTTTCTTGGCCTCGCTGGATTCTATAGGCGTTTTGTGAGAGATTTCAGCACCATTGCTGCACCTCTCAATGAGCTTACAAAGAAAGATGTGCCTTTTCTTTGGGGTACCGCACAGGAAGAAGCCTTCACGGTATTGAAAGATAAGTTGACACATGCTCCTTTACTCCAACTTCCTGATTTTAATAAGACTTTTGAGCTTGAATGTGATGCTAGTGGAATTGGATTAGGAGGTGTGTTATTACAAGATGGCAAACCTGTTGCATACTTTTCTGAAAAATTGAGTGGGCCTAGTCTGAATTATTCTACTTATGATAAAGAATTATATGCTCTTGTTCGGACTTTAGAAACATGGCAACATTATTTATGGCCCAAAGAATTTGTTATACATTCTGATCATGAATCTTTGAAACATATTAAAAGTCAAGCTAAACCGAATCGTAGACATGCTAAATGGGTTGAATTCATTGAGACTTTCCCTTATGTCATTAAACACAAGAAGGGAAAAGAAAATGTTATTGCTGATGCATTGTCTCGTCGCTATACTATGCTTTCACAACTTGACTTCAAAATATTTGGTTTGGAGACCATCAAAGATCAATATGTGCATGATGCTGATTTTAAAGATGTAATGCAGAATTGTAAAGAAGGAAGAATGTGGAACAAGTTTGTTGTTAACGATGGATCTGTGTTTCGTGCTAACAAGCTATGCATTCCAGCTAGCTCCGTTCGTCTTTTATTGTTGCAGGAGGCGCATGGAGGAGGATTAATGGGACACTTTGGCGTGAAGAAGACGGAGGACGTACTTGCTACACATTTCTTTTGGCCAAAGATGAGACGGGATATTGAGCGTTTTATTGCTCGCTGCACTACATGTCAAAAAGCTAAGTCACGACTCAATCCTCATGGTTTATATATGCCTTTGCCTGTACCTAGTGTTCCTTGGGAGGATATATCTATGGACTTTGTTTTAGGTTTACCTCGAACAAAGAAGGGGAGGGATAGCATATTTGTTGTCGTGGATAGATTCTCGAAAATGGCACACTTTATACCATGTCATAAAAGCGATGATGCTGTTAATGTTGCTGATTTGTTCTTTCGTGAAATTATTCGCTTGCATGGTGTGCCAAATACTATTGTTTCAGATCGTGATACTAAATTTCTTAGCCACTTTTGGAGATGTTTATGGGCTAAGTTGAGGACTAAACTGCTTTTTAGTACTACTTGTCACCCCCAAACTGATGGACAAACTGAAGTAGTCAATAGAACGTTGTCTACTATGCTTAGGGCTGTTTTGAAGAATAATAAGAAAATGTGGGAGGAATGCTTGCCTCATATTGAATTTGCTTATAATCGTTCATTGCATTCTACTACTAAGATGTGCCCTTTTGAAGTTGTGTATGGTTTCCTACCTCGTGCATCTATTGATTTGTTGCCTCTTCCATCTTCGGAGAAGGTTAATTTTGATGCTAAACAACGTGCTGAATTGATTTTAAAAATGCATGAGTTAACTAAGGAAAACATTGAGCGCATGAATGCTAAATATAAACTTGCTGGAGATAAGGGTAGAAAACATGTTGTGTTTGCACCTGGAGATCTTGTTTGGTTACATTTGCGTAAGGATAGATTTCCTGATTTGTGCAAATCAAAGTTAATGCCACGTGCTGATGGTCCCTTTAAGGTGTTAGAGAAAATAAATGATAATGCATATAAACTTGAGCTGCCTGCAGATTTTGGGGTTAGTCCCACTTTTAACATTGCAGATTTGAAGCCTTATTTGGGTGAGGAAGATGAACTTCCGTCGAGGACGACTTCATTTCAAGAAGGGGAGGATGATGAGGACATCAAAACAATTGTTACACCCACAGCCCCTGCTGCTATACATACTGGACCAATTACTAGAGCTCGTGCACGCCAACTAAATTACCAGGTACTTTCGTTTCTTGGTAATGATTCTAATGTTCATGAGAATATGATGCTGCCTAAATTGGATACATTTGTTTTGCTTACAAATGAAGGGCCAAGCTTGGAGAAGGATGAACATTGGAGCAAGAACAAGCATGGAGATGATGGCATGCGCAAGGGGAACAAGAACGGAGTTACAAGTGATGATTTCAGGACTTTGAAGCCACCATAATGGGTGCATGAAGCCTTGGACGAAATATACAAGATGCCACTTCATAAATTTCGTCCCGAGGCTATTTTAGGTGCTGCGTCACCTTATTATTGGGCCAGGCCCATGTAATTTCGAAATACATAAGTATAGGCTATTTTTAGAGTCCGTATGTGTGGGGAAACAAGAGATAGGGTTGATTTCGGACTCCTCCACCAAGGGCCACGAAATTCCCCCCCTCTTCCTCCATATATACAGCCCTTAGGGCATCGTTTAGACTTTGGGATTTGTTTAGTTAAAAGTTAGCCATTGCAACTTCGTGTACTTCGTTTGTGTCCAACGACCAGACCAAGACCGCTTCCGGATCCCCACCATTATCAATACTTCATATATATTTGCAATATTCAGATTGCTTTATCATATTCTTGCTCGTTCTTCGATTGCTTGCAGGAATAGACCTTCGTGGTCAGGCTGACCGTGCTTCCAGCATCGTCAGTAACCTCAGGAGATCGGTTTAGCGATTGCTAAGGTGCAACGTCGTGCACATTTGTAGTCGGATCGTGAAAGTCGTCTCCATCAAATCGATAGTTATCATCTCATCGAAAGATCGGGACCCTCGTCTCTATCAAGTAGTACTTGACGCATAATCTCCTTCGTCTCCTCTGGATTGGTACGGTATGGTGCACGGTTTGGCAGTGAAGCACCGGGAATTAAGTCAATTTGATGCTCAATCCCTCGAATAGGCGGTAATCCCGGTGGCACGTCTTGTGGAAAGACGTCAGCGAACTCCTGCAAAATGTTAGTGACAGCAGGAGGCAAAGAGGAAGGCACGTCCTCGAATGAAAATAATGCCTCTTTGCACACAAAAGCATAGCAAACAGATTTGCTGAAATCTAGCTCATCAATATCAGATTTGGTGGCAAATAAACATGCACTTTTCAATTTAATTTCAGAAGCAACACTAGATGGTTTATTATTAGGCTTCATTTGTTGCTCAAATTCTTTTGCCACAATCTGATTTTCACTCTTATTCGTCTCCTGTTTTGCTTTATTAGCTCTATTAATATCATCTTTCAAAATGGAATCAGGAGTCATAGGAAGCAAAGTAATATTTTTATCCTTATGAACAAGAGTATAGTGATTGTTTCTACCATGGTGTACATAATTTTTCTCAAATTGCCATGGTCTACCAAGTAATAAGGAACATGCTTGCATAGGTACCACATCACAATCAACATAATCAGCATATGTAGAGATACTAAAATGCACACGAACAGTACGTGTTACCTTAACCTTGCCGCTATTGTTGAACCATTGGATGTAGTAAGGATGTGGATGTGGTCTTGTGGTGAGAGAAAGCTTCTCCACCATCTCCATGCTAGCCAAGTTGTTGCAGCTCCCTCCGTCTATGATGACGCGCACAGAACGTTCCTTCACAACTCCCTTGGTATGGAACAAATTGTGCCTCTGATTTTGCTCAGCTTGTGTGACCTGCACACTCAAAACACGTTGAGCAACTAAACATTCATACCTGTCAGCGTCTTCAGGAGCCATGTATTGCGTCTCATGATCAGAATCATCTCCACCATGTTCTTCACGTGTAATAAGAGCCAAAGTCTCCTCATCATAGTCACTAGCAGACTCATATCCACCATCCGCGGTAGCAATCATCACACGCGGAGATTTGCATTCTCTCGCATAATGACCTCCTCCCTTACAACGACGACAAGTAATATCACTTGTGTGCCCTGTTGATGCCATGGAAGAAGAAGAACGCGGTGCAGGCCCCGCAGGTGCGCTCTTGGCAGATAATGGTGGTTGTGCCTGTTTTCTTGTATCACGGTTGGAGGTGGCACCGGATGGAGGTGCTGGTGCAGTTGAAGTAGAAGATGCACGTGGTGTCCATGATGAAGGTCGGCCTGCAGAAAAGTTAGTTCGCCCCAATGCTTGTCGATCCTGCACTTCACGTTCAGCTTTACAAGCAAGATGGAATAAACGAGTGATATTAGTATACTCCTTATAGTCTAGAATGGTCTGAATCTCTCTATTTAATCCACCCAGAAAACGTGCAAGCATAGCTTCATTCTCCTCAACAATACCACATCTAATCATGCCAGTTTGTAATTCCTGATAATATTCTTCTACAGAATTTTTCCCTTGTCTTAAACGCTGCAATTGTTGAAGCAATTCACGTTGATAATATGGTGGAACCCAACGAGTACGCATAGCAGTTTTCAAAGCAGCCCAAGTAGTTGGAATAGGATATAATCTACAATGTTCAGACCACCATACACATGCAAAACTAGTGAAAGCACAAACAGCAGCAGCAACTCGTCTCTCCTCAGGATATTGTAAACATGTAAATCGTTGTTCAGTTTCTAACTCCCAAGTAAGATATATATCAGGAACATATCTACCCTCAAATGGTGTAATATTCAATTTCAGTTTAGGAATATGGACATCATCTCGTACCTGAGGTGGTGGTGCAGGCCTACCATTACGAATATATACCTGAGGTCGACCTGCTGGTGGTGGTGCTGGTGGCTGCTCGTAGATCTGATTTTGATCAACCTCATCCTCATAATCGCCCGCATACTCATCATCCTCCTGGGTACCAGCAGGAGCAGTAGCAGGAGCCAAAGAAACACCAACAGCAGTAACAGCGGCACCAGAATTTTGTCCTGGCACAATAGGAACACGCTGTGCTCGTCCATACTGATTCGGAAGGGGGCGTAGTTGTTGTTGTTGCAAAGGTGCGACAGGTGCAGCCGGTGGTGGAAGACGCGCAAGCAGTTCATTAAATCTGTTATCGAGCTTTGTTTCGAACGTCTTCTCAAGGCTAGTGATCTTCTCCATGGCCTCTTCAAAATTGTTCAGCACATCTTGTACCTGTTCAGTCATCATTTGCTGAAACTTATCATGAAGCTCCTTGTTCGATAAGTTCTCCCAGTCAATCTCGTCGGCTTGTGATCCTGGCATGGTTAGCAGCAATAGAAACACACAAGAATATGATCCTACAGACTACTAAGAAGTGGTGGCGGTGTATCACAAATCCGTCAAGCAAATCTCAAATTCTTACCAGTTCTTACCCAGCAGCAGGCGGTGATCGGCAACCGTTGTAGTCAAAAACTCTCAAAGATTGGATAGAGCGATTACCAGGGAGAGTCAAACACACGACGTAGATGTATGTGGAGCTGGGAAGGCTTATAGTATGGTAGCAAAAAAAGGTCAGCAATAATCAATTCAGAGATGCAAAGTTGAATAAACGCTCAACGACGGTACTGTGCTAGTCCTAGGCTAGACTGTGCTAGAGACGCGAGCCTAGAACACCAACAAAATCACGGCGCGACACGTAAACAAGGGAAAAGCACACTCTGAAAAAAAAAATTCGCTCTTTTTTTTTTGCGCTCTTTTTTTTTGCGCTGTTTTTTTTGCGAAAAATCACTATAATGGCGAGTGTCTCAAAACTCTTCCTAGGTCAAACTGACAGGATGGGCACGAAATTTTTTTTTTCGACAATTTTTTTTTTCGACTGCCCGGACCCAAAAACTGGAAACAGGTCAAAAAAAACTTCCTATAATGGCACCTGTCTCAAAACACTCAGAAACACCTAAAAATAGGATAGCCAGAAATTTTTTCGAAAAATGCGTTTTCGAAAAATTTTGGGCCTAAACGGAGCGTGGCTACCCGACTCAGAATTTTTTTTTTCCGAAACCTACTCCGGCAAGGAAACACGAATCGGAATCTAGATGGATCCCGAAAACAAACCTAATAAGCAAGGAACTCGGATTGGTGGTGGATATATGGTGGTGGTATATGGCAGCGGTGGTGGTAGCGGTGGTAGTATATGGATATGGATATGAATCGGTGGTGGTATATGAATCGGTGGTGGTATGTGGATACGGATTCGGAGCGGTGGCGGATAAGCGGTGGTGGTAGATGGCAGGGGCGATGATGATGGTGCGGCGGCGGCGTGACAACTTATGACCAGAACTCGAAACTCTAAAAGACTAGACTCTAAGACCAGCAACTAGACACGACGATGCAACCGCAAATTCAACAAAGCAAAACCCTAAAAAGATTATGCAAAGGCTCAGATTGGTTCGGATATGATGAACTAACCCTAATTTTTTTGTGGCTTTTTCGTGGACTGTAGGTATGAAGAACAGACTCGATCTAAACTACGAAAAACTGTAAAATCTCACCGAGCAACCTGGAAATCTGATACCACTTGATAGAGGCAAAGGTGTCCCGTCTTTCGATGAGATGATGGATATCGCTTTGGTGGAAGTCGACTTTAACGATCCGACTACGAACATGCGAGGACGTCGCGCCTTAGCAATCGCTAAACCAACTCCGAGAGGTTATTGACCACGCCGGAGCACGATCAACCTGACTACGAGAGTTTTTGACTACAACGGTTGCCGATCACCGCCTGCTGCTGGGTAAGAACTGGTAAGAATTTGAGATTTGCTTGACGGATTTGTGATACACCGCCACCACTTCTTAGTAGTCTGTAGGATCATATTCTTGTGTGTTTCTATTGCTGCTAACCATGCCAGGATCACAAGCCGACGAGATTGACTGGGAGAACTTATCGAACAAGGAGCTTCATGATAAGTTTCAGCAAATGATGACTGAACAGGTACAAGATGTGCTGAACAATTTTGAAGAGGCCATGGAGAAGATCACTAGCCTTGAGAAGACGTTGAAACAAAGCTCGATAACAGATTTAATGAACTGCTTGCGCGTCTTCCACCACCGGCTGCACCTGTCGCACCTTTGCAACAACAACAACTACGCCCCCTTCCGAATCAGTATGGACGAGCACAGCGTGTTCCTATTGTGCCAGGACAAAATTCTGGTGCCGCTGTTACTGCTGTTGGTGTTTCTTTGGCTCCTGCTACTGCTCCTGCTGGTACCCAGGAGGATGATGAGTATGCGGGCGATTATGAGGATGAGGTTGATCAAAATCAGATCTACGAGCAGCCACCAGCACCACCACCAGCAGGTCGACCTCAGGTATATATTCGTAATGGTAGGCCTGCACCACCACCTCAGGTACGAGATGATGTCCATATTCCTAAACTGAAATTGAATATTCCACCATTTGAGGGTAGATATGTTCCTGATATATATCTTACTTGGGAGTTAGAAACTGAACAACGATTTACATGTTTACAATATCCTGAGGAGAGACGAGTTGCTGCTGCCGTTTGTGCTTTCACTAGTTTTGCATGTGTATGGTGGTCTGAACATTGTAGATTATATCCTATTCCAACTACTTGGGCTGCTTTGAAAACTGCTATGCGTACGCGTTGGGTTCCACCATATTATCAACGTGAATTGCTTCAAAAATTGCAGCGTTTAAGACAAGGAAAAAATTCCGTAGAAGAATATTATCAGGAATTACAAACTGGCATGATTAGATGTGGTATTGTTGAGGAGAATGAAGCTATGCTTGCACGTTTTCTGGGTGGATTAAATAGAGAGATTCAGACCATTCTAGACTATAAGGAGTATACTAATATCACTCGTTTATTCCATCTTGCTTGTAAAGCTGAACGTGAAGTGCAGGATCGACAAGCATTGGGGCGAACTAACTTTTCTGCAGGCCGACCTTCATCATGGACACCACGTGCATCTTCTACTTCAACTGCACCAGCACCTCCATCCGGTGCTACCTCCAGCCGTGATACAAGAAAACAGGCACAACCACCATTATCTGCCAAGAGCGCACCTGCGGGGCCTGCACAGCGTTCTTCTTCTTCCATGGCATCAACAGGGCACACAAGTGATATTATTTGTCGTCGTTGTAAGGGAGGAGGTCATTATGCGAGAGAATGCAAATCTCCGCGTGTGATGATTGCTACCGCGGATGGTGGATATGAGTCCGCTAGTGACTATGATGAGGAGACTTTGGCTCTTATTACACGTGAAGAACATGGTGGAGATGATTCTGATCATGAGACACAATACATGGCTCCTGAAGACGCTGACAGGTATGAATGTTTAGTTGCTCAACGTGTTTTGAGTGTGCAGGTCACTCAAGCTGAGCAAAATCAGAGGCACAATTTGTTCCATACCAAGGGAGTTGTGAAGGAACGTTCTGTGCGCGTCATCATAGACGGAGGGAGCTGCAACAACTTGGCTAGCATGGATATGGTGGAGAAGCTTTCTCTCACCACAAGACCACATCCACATCCTTACTACATCCAATGGTTCAACAACAGCGGCAAGGTTAAGGTAACACGTACTGTTCGTGTGCATTTTAGTATCTCTACATATGTTGATTATGTTGATTGTGATGTGGTACCTATGCAAGCATGTTCCTTATTACTTGGTAGACCATGGCAATTTGATAAAAATTCTGTACACCATGGTAGAAACAATCACTATACTCTTGTTCATAAGGATAAAAATATTACTTTGCTTCCTATGACTCCTGATTCCATTTTGAAAGATGATATTAATAGAGCTAATAAAGCACAACAGGAGAAGAATAAGAGTGAAAATCAGATTGTGGCAAAAGAATTTGAGCAACAAATGAAGCCTAATAATAAACCATCTAGTGTTGCTTCTGGAATTAAATTGAAAAGTGCATGTTTATTTGCCACCAAATCTGATACTGATGAGCTAGATTTCAGCAAATCTGTTTGCTATGCTTTTGTGTGCAAAGAGGCATTATTTTCATTCGAGGACGTGCCTTCCTCTTTGCCTCCTGCTGTCACTAACATTTTGCAGGAGTTCGCTGACGTTTTTCCACAAGACGTGCCACCGGGATTACCGCCTATTCAAGGGATTGAGCATCAGATTGACTTAATTCCCGGTGCTTCACTGCCAAACCGTGCACCATACCGTACCAATCCAGAGGAGATGAAGGAGATTATGCGTCAAGTACAAGAGCTTCTCGACAAAGGTTATATACGCGAATCCCTTAGTCCTTGTGCTGTTCCTATTATTCTAGTGCCGAAAAAGGATGGTACATCACGTATGTGTGTTGATTGTAGAGGCATTAATAATATTACTATTCGTTATCGTCATCCTATTCCTAGGCTAGATGATATGCTTGATGAATTGAGTGGCTCTACAATATTCTCCAAAGTTGATTTGCGTAGTGGCTACCATCAAATTCGTATGAAATTGGGAGATGAATGGAAAAAAGCATTTAAAACTAAGTTTGGATTATATGAGTGGTTAGTCATGCCTTTTGGGTTAACTAATGCACCTAGTACTTTCATGAGATTAATGAACGAAGTTTTACGTGCTTTCATTGGACGATTTGTGGTAGTTTACTTTGATGACATATTGATTTATAGCAGATCTTTGGAAGAACATTTGGAACATTTACGTGCTGTTTTTATTGCTCTACGTGATGCACGTTTGTTTGGTAACCTTGGGAAGTGCACCTTTTGCACCGACCGAGTATCTTTTCTTGGCTATGTTGTTACTCCACAGGGAATTTAAGTTGATAAAGCCAAGATTGAAGCTATTGAGAGTTGGCCGCAGCCCAAAACGGTCACACAAGTGAGGAGTTTTCTTGGCCTCGCTGGATTCTATAGGCGTTTTGTGAGAGATTTCAGCACCATTGCTGCACCTCTCAATGAGCTTACAAAGAAAGATGTGCCTTTTCTTTGGGGTACCGCACAGGAAGAAGCCTTCACGGTATTGAAAGATAAGTTGTGATGAGGACATGACTACCTTGGATATGACCAAAAATATTGCATATATGCATATTTGTCAGGTGATTTCTAGTGCAAACTATTCAATAATCTATTTATGTTATCCAGAACAAAAATACTTCACACACTTTTGTGTTTTGTCTAATTGCAGGTGTATGGGACATTTGTACAATCCACATATGAAGATAAGGAAGAAAGAGATGTTTATTTGCTGTCCAAAAAGTTCTCTCACGTCACTTTTGGCCCAAGAGAAAATAGAGTCCAAGTCTCTCACGTTCTGGATTCAGATTCGGACTGCACAGACACACCTGACTCAAAACGCACACAAGTTTTTCATACGGACTCCGAATTGGGTGATTCTTTTTTTGTTGGAAACTAGATTTCGTGCACTTTCCAACCCAATTGGAATCACCTTCAAATTCGTCCGGAGCGTTGAGTTGTGGACGAAACAATCTGATGCTGCAGCAGAATCCGAGTCAAACTACAAGTCCAAAGGTGTTACATCACCTTCACTTGGGCCCATTGGCCTTGTACGACCTAGATTTAGTTTTAGGCTGCCTTGGGACGTCCTCCCACCTCCTTGGCCGCCACCCCTTGCTCCTATATAAGTAGATCCGTCTAGTAGCTTTTCCTGGGGGATTTGTTTAGTTAAAAGTTAGCCATTGCAACTTCGTGTACTTCGTTTGTGTCCAACGACCAGACCAAGACCGCTTACGGATCCCCACCATTATCAATACTTCATATATATTCGCAATATTCAGATTGCTTTATCATATTCTTGCTCGTTCTTCGATTGCTTCGGCGTGGTCAGGTTGATCGTGCTCCGGCGTGGTCAATAACCTCTCGGAGTTGGTTTAGCGATTGCTAAGGCACAACATCGTTGCACGTTTGTAGTCGGATCGTCAAAGTCGTCTCCACCAAATCGATAGTTATCATCTCATCGAAAGATCGGGACACCCCGCCTCTATCAAGTGGTATCAGATTTCCAGGTTGCTCGGTGAGATTTTACAGTTTTTCGTAGTTTAGATCGAGTCTGTTCTTCATACATATAGTCCACGAAAAAGCCAAAAAAAATTAGGGTTAGTTCATCCCATCCGAACCAATCTGAGCCTTGCATAATCTTTTCTGTATTTGCTTTGTTGAATTTGCGGTTGCATCGTCGTGTCCAGTTGCTGGTCTTAGCGTCTAGTCTTTTAGAGTTTCGAGTTCTGTTCACAGTTTGTCACGTCGCCGCTGCCATATATCACCACCGCATCATCATCGTCGCTGTTGCCATATACCACCACCACATATTCACCGCCAATCCGAATCCATATACGCCACCACATATCCGCCGCCATCACGCCAATCCGAGTTCACCTGCAACATATATCCGCCACCTGTCCTTGGTCCACCAGATTCATCTCCGCCAGCAGTCCGAGTTCCACCAGATTCATCTCCGCCACCAAGCCTAGTCCGAGTCCAGTAATTGTTGCATTGTTCTTGATTTCCAGATCACGCGACACTCCGAGTCGTGACAGAGAAGGACTCCCCAACTTCCGAGCCATCCACAGAAGAAAAATAGTTCCAATTTCAAAAAAAAACTAAGTCTGGAAAATTCTGGCTAGGCAGTTTTTAGACCATTTGTAGATTTTTTCGAAAAAAATTTGTTGCGGAGCAAAAAAAAAGAGGAAAAAAAAGTGCAAAAAAAAGAGAGAAAAAAATGCAGAGTGTGCTCCTCCCTTGTTTACGTGCCGCGCCGTGATTTTGTTGGTGTTCTAGGCTCGCGTCTCTAGCACAGTCTAGCCTAGGACCAGCACAGTACAGTCGTTGAGCGTTTATTCAACTTTGCATCTCTGAATTGATTATTGCTGACCCTTTTTGCTCCCATATTATACGCCTTCCCAGCTCCACATACATCTACGTCGTGCGTTTGACTCTCCCTGGTAATCGCTCTATCCAAGCTTTGAGAGTTTTGACTATAACGGTTGCCGATCACCGCCTGTTGCTGGGTAAGAACTGGTAAGAATTTGAGTTTTGCTTGACGGATTTGTGACACCCACCACCACCACTTGTTCGTAGTCTGTAGGATCATATTCTTGTGTGTTTCTGTTGCTGCTAACCATGCCAGGATCACAAGCCGACGAGATTGACTGGGAGAATTTATCGAACAAGGAGCTTCATGATAAGTTTCAGCAGATGATGACTCAACAGGTGCAAGATGTGCTGAACAATTTTGAAGAGGCCATGGAGAAGATCACTGGCCTTGAGAAGACGTTCGAAACAAAGCTCGATAACAAGTTTAATGAATTGCTCACGCGTCTTCCACCACCACCACCCGCTGCACCTAACGCACCTCTCCAACAACAACAACAACGACTACCTCCACGTCGCGAAACAGACCTCCGCCGAGCAAGCCGTGTTCCTCTTGCGTTTGGCCAAACTGTTGGTGCTGCTGTAGATACTTCTGTGGCTCCTGCTGCTGATGCGGAGGAGGATGATTATGTGGGAGATTATGAGGATGAGGTTGATCAAAATCAGCACTACGTGAAGCCACCTGTACCACCACCAGCAGGTCGACCTCAGGTATATATTCGTAATGGTAGGCCTGCACCACCACCTCAGGTACGAGATGATGTCCATATTCCTAAACTGAAATTGAATATTCCACCATTTGAGGGTAGATATGTTCCTGATATATATCTTACTTGGGAGTTAGAAACTGAACAACGATTTACATGTTTACAATATCCTGAGGAGAGACGAGTTGCTGCTGCTGTTTGTGCTTTCACTAGTTTTGCATGTGTATGGTGGTCTGAACATTGTAGATTATATCCTATTCCATCTACTTGGGCTGCTTTGAAAACTGCTATGCGTACGCGTTGGGTTCCACCATATTATCAACGTGAATTGCTTCAAAAATTGCAACGTTTAAGACAAGGGAAAAATTCTGTAGAAGAATATTATCAGGAATTACAAACTGGCATGATTAGATGTGGTATTGTTGAGGAGAATGAAGCTATGCTTGCACGTTTTCTGGGTGGATTAAATAGAGAGATTCAGACCATTCTAGACTATAAGGAGTATACTAATATCACTCGTTTATTCCATCTTGCTTGTAAAGCTGAACGTGAAGTGCAGGATCGACAAGCATTGGGGCGAACTAATTTTTCTGCAGGCCGACCTTTATCATGGACACCACGTGCATCTTCTACTTCAACTGCACCAGCACCTCCATCCAGTGCCACCTCCAGCCGTGATACAAGAAAACATGCACAACCACCATTATCTGCCAAGAGCGCACCTGCGGGGCCTGCACAGCGTTCTTCTTCTTCCATGGCATCAACAGGGCACACAAGTGATATTATTTGTCGTCGTTGTAAGGGAGGAGGTCATTATGCGAGAGAATGCAAATCTCCGCGTGTGATGATTGCTACCGCGGATGGTGGATATGAGTCTGCTAGTGACTATGATGAGGAGACTTTGGCTCTTATTACACGTGAAGAACATGGTGGAGATGATTCTGATCATGAGACGCAATACATGGCTCCTGAAGACGCTGACAGGTATGAATGTTTAGTTGCTCAACGTGTTTTGAGTGTGCAGATCACACAAGCTGAGCAAAATCAGAGGCACAATTTGTTCCATACCAAGGGAGTTGTGAAGGAACGTTCTGTGCGCGTCATCATAGATGGAGGGAGCTGCAACAACTTGGCTAGCATGGAGATGGTGGAGAAGCTTTCTCTCACCACAAGACCACATCCACATCCTTACTACATCCAATGGTTCAACAACAGCGGCAAGGTTAAGGTAACACGTACTGTTCGTGTGCATTTTAGTATCTCTACATATGCTGATTATGTTGATTGTGACGTGGTACCTATGCAAGCATGTTCCTTATTACTTGGTAGACCATGGCAATTTGATAAAAATTCTGTACACCATGGTAGAAACAATCACTATACTCTTGTTCATAAGGATAAAAATATTACTTTGCTTCCTATGACTCCTGATTCCATTTTGAAAGATGATATTAATAGAGCTAATAAAGCACAACAGGAGAAGAATAAGAGTGAAAATCAGATTGTGGCAAAAGAATTTGAGCAACAAATGAAGCCTAATAATAAACCATCTAGTGTTGCTTCTGAAATTAAATTGAAAAGTGCATGTTTATTTGCCACCAAATCTGATATTGATGAGCTAGATTTCAGCAAATCTGTTTGCCATGCTTTTGTGTGCAAAGAGGCATTATTTTCATTCGAGGACGTGCCTTCCTCTTTGCCTCCTGCTGTCACTAACATTTTGCAGGAGTTCGCTGACGTTTTTCCACAAGACGTGCCACCGGGATTACCGCCTATTCGAGGGATTGAGCATCAGATTGACTTAATTCCCGGTGCTTCACTGCCAAACCGTGCACCATACCGTACCAATCCAGAGGAGACGAAGGAGATTATGCGTCAAGTACAAGAGCTTCTCGACAAAGGTTATATACGCGAATCCCTTAGTCCTTGTGATGTTCCTATTATTCTAGTGCCGAAAAAGGATGGTACATCACGTATGTGTGTTGATTGTAGAGGCATTAATAATATTACTATTCGTTATCGTCATCCTATTCCTAGGCTAGATGATATGCTTGATGAATTGAGTGGCTCTACAATATTCTCCAAAGTTGATTTGCGTAGTGGCTACCATCAAATTCGTATGAAATTGGGAGATGAATGGAAAACAGCATTTAAAACTAAGTTTGGATTATATGAGTGGTTAGTCATGCCTTTTGGGTTAACTAATGCACCTAGTACTTTCATGAGATTAATGAACGAAGTTTTACGTGCTTTCATTGGACGATTTGTGGTGGTTTACTTTGATGACATATTGATTTATAGCAGATCTTTGGAGGAACATTTGGAACATTTACGTGCTGTTTTTATTGCACTCCGTGATGCACGTTTGTTTGGTAACCTTGGGAAGTGCACCTTTTGCACCGACCGAGTATCTTTTCTTGGCTATGTTGTTACTCCACAGGGAATTGAAGTTGATAAAGCCAAGATTGAAGCTATTGAGAGTTGGCCGCAGCCCAAAACGGTCACACAAGTGAGGAGTTTTCTTGGCCTCGCTGGATTCTATAGGCGTTTTGTGAGAGATTTCAGCACCATTGCTGCACCTCTCAATGAGCTTACAAAGAAAGATGTGCCTTTTCTTTGGGGTACCGCACAGGAAGAAGCCTTCACGGTATTGAAAGATAAGTTGACACATGCTCCTTTACTCCAACTTCCTGATTTTAATAAGACTTTTGAGCTTGAATGTGATGCTAGTGGAATTGGATTAGGAGGTGTGTTATTACAAGGTGGCAAACCTGTTGCATACTTTTCTGAAAAATTGAGTGGGCCTAGTCTGAATTATTCTACTTATGATAAAGAATTATATGCTCTTGTTCGGACTTTAGAAACATGGCAACATTATTTATGGCCCAAAGAATTTGTTATACATTCTGATCATGAATCTTTGAAACATATTAAAAGTCAAGCTAAACTGAATCGTAGACATGCTAAATGGGTTGAATTCATTGAGACTTTCCCTTATGTCATTAAACACAAGAAGGGAAAAGAAAATGTTATTGCTGATGCATTGTCTCGTCGCTATACTATGCTTTCACAACTTGACTTCAAAATATTTGGTTTGGAGACCATCAAAGATCAATATGTGCATGATGCTGATTTTAAAGATGTAATGCAGAATTGTAAAGAAGGAAGAATGTGGAACAAGTTTGTTGTTAACGATGGATTTGTGTTTCGTGCTAACAAGCTATGCATTCCAGCTAGCTCCGTTCGTCTTTTGTTGTTGCAGGAGGCGCATGGAGGAGGATTAATGGGACACTTTAGCGTGAAGAAGACGGAGGACGTACTTGCTACACATTTCTTTTGGCAAAAGATGAGACGGGATGTTGAGCGTTTTATTGCTCGCTGCACTACATGTCAAAAAGCTAAGTCACGACTCAATCCTCATGGTTTATATATGCCTTTGCCTGTACCTAGTGTTCCTTGGGAGGATATATCTATGGACTTTGTTTTAGGTTTACCTCGAACAAAGAAGGGGAGGGATAGCATATTTGTTGTCATGGATAGATTCTCGAAAATGGCACACTTTATACCATGTCATAAAAGCGATGATGCTGTTAATGTTGCTGATTTGTTCTTTCATGAAATTATTCGCTTGCATGGTGTGCCAAATACTATTGTTTCAGATCGTGATACTAAATTTCTTAGCCACTTTTGGAGATGTTTATGGGCTAAGTTGGGGACTAAACTGCTTTTTAGTACTACTTGTCACCCCCAAACTGATGGACAAACTGAAGTAGTCAATAGAACGTTGTCTACTATGCTTAGGGCTGTTTTGAAGAATAATAAGAAAATGTGGGAGGAATGCTTGCCTCATATTGAATTTGCTTATAATCGTTCATTGCATTCTACTACTAAGATGTGCCCTTTTGAAGTTGTGTATGGTTTCCTACCTCATGCACCTATTGATTTGTTGCCTCTTCTATCTTCGGAGAAGGTTAATTTTGATGCTAAACAACGTGCTGAATTGATTTTAAAAATGCATGAGTTAACTAAGGAAAACATTGAGCGTATGAATGCTAAATATAAACTTGCTGGAGATAAGGGTAGAAAACATGTTGTGTTTGCACCTGGAGATCTTGTTTGGTTACATTTGCGTAAGGATAGATTTCCTGATTTGCGCAAATCAAAGTTAATGCCACGTGCTGATGGTCCCTTTAAGGTGTTAGAGAAAATAAATGATAATGCATATAAACTTGAGCTGCCTGCAGATTTTGGGGTTAGTCCCACTTTTAACATTGCAGATTTGAAGCCTTATTTGGGTGAGGAAGATGAGTTTCCGTCGAGGACGACTTCATTTCAAGAAGGGGAGGATGATGAGGACATCAATACCATTGTTACACCCACAGGCCCTGCTGCTATACATACTGGACCAATTACTAGAGCTCGCGCACGCCAGCTAAATTACCAGGTACTTCCGTTTCTTGGTAATGATTCTAATGTTCATGAGAATATGATGCTGCCTAAATTGGATACATTTGTTTTGCTTACAAATGAAGGGCCTAGCTTGGAGAAGGATGAACATTGGAGCAAGAACAAGCATGGAGATGATGGCATGCGCAAGGGGAACAAGAACGGAGTTACAAGTGATGATTTCAGGACTTTGAAGCCACCATAATGAGCGCATGAAGCCTTGGACGAAATATACAAGATGCCACTTCATAAATTTCGTCCCGAGGGTATTTTAGGTGCTGCGTCACCTTATTATTGGGCCAGGCCCATGTAATTTCGAAATACATAAGTATAGGCTATTTTTAGAGTCCGTATGTGTGGGGAAACAAGAGATAGGGTTGATTTCGGACCCCTCCACCAAGGGCCACGAAATTCCCCCCTCTTCCTCCATATATACAGCCCTTAGGGCATCGTTTAGACTTTGGGTTTTGTTTAGATTAAAAGTTCGCCATAGCTGCAACTTCGCGTACTTCGTTTGTGTTCAACGACCAGACAAAGGCGTCACAGAACCCCACCTTGATCAATAAAGCTTTCATCTTATATTCGCAATATCCAGATTGCAATCTTAGTTTCTTGCTTGTTCTTCGTTTGCTCGCAGGAAACAGACCCTCGTGGTCAGGTTGATCATGCTCCGGCGTGGTCAATAACCTCTCGGAGTTGGTTTAGCGATTGCTAAGGCGCGACGTCCTCGCACGTTCGTAGTCGGATCGTCAAAGTCGACTTCCACCAAAGCGAAATCCACCATCTCATCGAAAGACGGGACACCTTAGCCTCTATCATGGGGTGGAGTATAAATAGTCTAGGGGAGAAGGGATACACGGGCCTCGGCCCTTCACTGTGCGCAGACAGGGGAGGCCGGAAGTCCAGGCTGGCTGGGCCGGATGTCCGGGCTTTCGAGCGTCGCCGGATGTCCGCGCTGGAGCAGTGGCATTTGTTGCTCTCGGGTTCGGAGGGGCCGGATTTCCGGGCCAGTGGCCGGATATCCAGGCTGTCGGGGCCAGATGTCCGGGGCCTGTAGCTTCTGGCGGTTGTGCTGCTGAAGTGGATGACGCTCCAGGGGCCGGCTGTCCGGGGCCTTGGCCGGATGTCCGGGGCTTGGGAGATGCCCTTGGCTCCTTTCGTTGGTTCTCCTCATCCGTGGACTTGGGGACTAGTACATCTTCATGCGCGTCTTCGGAAGGGCCCTCTTGGTGCCTAATCATGCACAACACCTCAGACTTAGGTAGTAGCCATGTCTCATGCATAGAAAGTGGGAGTTCGAAGAGGAGTGCGTTCACCTTATCTTCGATAGCCTTGGCTCGGGCTCATGTCATTGGTCCAAGTGGTGTCGTTGGAGGTGTAGTTGCGTCCATGGGGATGACCATGGGATGCTCCGCATCAAGACACAACTCACAACACAAACAAAATTGGGTTACGTTGGGGTGGCGGAAGTGTATAGTGGTCAAGCCTATGCGGAAGTGGTGGTGGTGGTTGATGAAGAAGCAATCGTCCCTAAGTAGCCTAGACACCTTAGGAGACTCAAATCACTCCTCAAGCAACCACTAATGCGATGGGGAAAAAATTGGTTAGGTTGCGGAAGTCGGTGATGGTGTAGCGGATGGTATGGTGGAAGGCCTAGGCAAAGACGCCAAAATTCCAAAAAATTGATGGGGTCAAAAGGTGGTGAACTAAGGTGAGGTCCTCGGGCACGTCGATATGATTGGGGCAAAGGTGTCCCGTCTTTTGATGAGATGGTGGCTATCGTTTTGGAGGATGTCAACTTTGACGATCCGACTACGAACGTGCGAGGACGTCGCGCCTTAGCAATCGCTAAACCAACTCCGAGAGGTTATTGACCACGCTGGAGCACGATCAACCCGACCACGAAGGTCTATTTCCTGCAGGCAAACGAAGAACAAGCAAGAAACTAAGATTGCAATCTGGATATTGTGAATATAAAAAGAAAGCTTTATTGATCAAAGGTGGGGTTTTGTGACGTCTTGGTCTAGTCGTTGGACACAAACGAAGTACACGAAGTTGCAGCTATGGCGAACTTTTAATCTAAACAAAACCCAAAGTCTAAACGACGCCCTAAGGGCTGTATATATGGAGGAAGTGGGGGGAATTTCGTGGCCCTTGGAGGAGGAGTCCGAAATAAACCTTGACTCTTGTTTCCCCAAACATACAGACTCTAAAAACAGCCTATACTTAAGTATTTCAAAAATACATGGGCCTGGCCCAATAATAAGGTGACACAGCACCTAGAATAGCCTCTGGACGAAATTTATGAAGTGACATCTTGTATATTTCGTCCAAGGCTTCATGCACTCCTTATGGTGGCTTCAAAGTCCTGAAATCATCACTTGTAACTCCGTTCTTGATCCCCTTGTGCATGCCATCATCTCCATGCTTGGTCTTGCTCCAGTGTTCATCCCTCTTGTCCGTGCAAGGCCCTTCATTTGTAAGCAAAACAATGTATCCAATTTAGGCAGCATCATATTCTCATGAACATTAGAATCATTACCAAGAAACAAAAGTACCTGATAATTTAATTGGCGTGTGCGAGCTGTAGTAATTGGTCCAGTATGCATAGCAGCAGGGGATGTGGGTGTAACAATGGTATTGATGTCCTCATCATCCTCAACTTCTTGAAATGAAGTCGTCCTCAACGGAAGCTCATCTTCCTCACCCAAATAAGGCTTCAAATCTGCAATGTTAACAGTGGGACTAACCCCAAAATCTGTAGGCAGCTCAAGTTTATATGCATTATCATTTATTTTCTCTAACACCTTAAAAGGACCATCAGGACGTGACATTAGCTTTGATTTGCGCAAATTAGGAAATCTATCCTTACGCAAATGTAACCAAACAAGATCTCCAGGTGCAAACACAACATGTTTTCTACCCTTATCTCTAGCATGTTTATATTTAGCATTCATACGCTCAATGTTTTCCTTAGTTAACTCATGCATTTTTAAAATCAATTCAGCACGTTCTTTAGCATCAACATTAACCTTCTCCGAAGACGGAAGAGGCAACAAATCAATAGGTGCACGAGGTAGGAAACCATACACAATTTCAAAAGGGCACATCTTAGTAGTAGAATGCAATGAACGATATAAGCAAATTCAATATGAGGCAAGCGTTCTTCCCACATTTTCTTATTATTCTTTAAAACAGCCCTAAGCATAGCAGACAATATTCGATTGACTACTTCAGTTTGTCCATCAGTTTGGGGGTGACAAGTAGTACTAAAAAGCAGTTTAGTCCCCAACTTTGCCCATAAACATCTCCAAAAGTGGCTAAGAAATTTAGTATCACAATCTGAAACAATAGTATTTGGCACACCATGCAAGCGAATAATTTCACAAAAGAACAAATCAGCAACATTAACAACATCATCGCTTTTATGACATGGTATAAAGTGTGCCATTTTCGAGAACCTATCCACAAGAACAAATATGCTATCCCTCCCCTTCTTTGTTCGAGGTAAACCTAAAAAAAGTCCATAGATATATCCTCCCAAGGAACACTAGGTACATGCAAAGGCATATATAAACCATGAGGATTGAGTCGTGACTTAGCTTTTTGACACATAGTGCAGCGAGCAACAAAACACTCAACATCCCGTCTCATCTTTGGCCAAAAGAAATGTGTAGCAAGTATATCCTTCGTCTTCTTGACGCCAAAGTGTCCCATTAATCCTCCTCCATGCGCCTCCTGCAACAGCAAAAGATGAACGGAGCTAGCTAGAATGCATAGCTGGTTAGCACGAAACACAAATCCATCGTTAAGAATGAACTTGTTCCAAGTTCTCCCTTCCTTACAATTCTGCAATACATCTTTAAATTCAGCATCATGCACATATTGATCTTTGATGGCCTCCAAACCAAATATTTTAAAGTCAAGTTGTGAAAACATAGTATAACGACGAGACAATGCATCAGCAATAACATTTTCTTTACCCTTCTTGTGTTTAATGACATAAGGGAAAGTCTCAATGAATTCAACCCATTTAGCATGTATACGGTTCAGTTTTGCTTGACTTTTAATGTGTTTCAAAGATTCATGATCAGAATGTATAACAAATTCCTTGGGCCATAAATAATGTTGCCATGTTTCTAAGGTCCGAACAAGAGCATATAATTCTTTATCCTAAGTAGAATAGTTCAGACTAGGTCCACTCAATTTTTCAGAAAAATATGCAACAGGTTTGCCATCTTGTAATAACACACCTCCTAATCCAATTTCATTAGCATCACATTCAAGCTCAAAAATCTTATTAAAATCAGGAAGTTGGAGTAAAGGAGCATGTGTCAACTTATCTTTCAATACCATGAAGACTTCTTCCTGTGCGGTACCCCAAACAAAAGGCACATCCTTCTTTGTAAGCTCGTTGAGAGGTGCAGCAATGGTGCTGAAATCTCTCACAAAACGCCTATAGAAACCAGCGAGGCCGAGAAAACTCCTCACTTGTGTGACCGTTTTGGGCTGCGGCCAACTCTCAATAGCTTCAATCTTGCATTTATCAACTTCAATTCCCTGTGGAGTAACAACATAGCCAAGAAAAGATACTCGGTCGGTGCAAAAGGTGCACTTCCCAAGGTTACCAAACAAACGTGCATCACGTAGAGCAATAAAAACCTCACGTAAATGATCTGAATGTTCCTCCAAAGATTTGTTATAAATCAATATGTCATCAAAGTAAACTACCACAAATATGTCATCCAGCACGTAAAACTTCGTTCATTAATCTCATGAGAGTAGTAGGTGCATTAGTTAACCCAAAAGGCATGACTAACCACTCATATAAACCAAACTTAGTTTTGAATGTCTTTTTTCCATTCATCTCCCAATTTCATACGAATTTGATGGTATCCACTACGCAAATCAACTTTGGAAAAAATTGTAGAGCCACTCAATTCATCGAGCATATCATCTAGCCTAGGAATAGGATGACGATAACGAATAGTAATATTAATAATGCCTCTACAATCAACACACATACGCGATGTACCATCCTTTTTAGGCACTAGTGTAATAGGAACAACACAAGGACTAAGAGATTCGCGTATGTAACCTTTGTCGAGCAGCTCCTGTACTTGACGCATAATCTCCTTCGTCTCCTCTGGATTGGTACGGTATGGTGCACGGTTGGGTAGCGATGCACCGGGAATTAAGTCAATTTGATGCTCAATCCCTCGAATAGGTGGTAATCCCGGTGGCACGTCTTGTGGGAAGACGTCAGCAAACTCCTGCAAAATTTTAGTGACGGCAGGGGGCAAAGAGGAAGGCATGTCCTCGAATGAAAATAATGCCTCTTTACACACAAAAGCATAGCAAACAGATTTGCTGAAATCTAGCTCATCAATATCAGATTTTGTGGCAAGTAAACATGCACTCTTCAATTTAATTTCAGAAGCAACACTAGATGGTTTATTATTAGGTTTCATTTGTTGCTCAAATTCTTTTGCCACAATTTGATTTTCACTCTTATTTTTCTCCTGTTTTGCTTTATTAGCTCTATTAATATCAACTTTCAGAATGGATTCAGGAGTCATAGGAAGCAAAGTAATATGGCTATCCTTATGAACAAGAGTATACTGATTATTTCTACCATGGTGTACAGAATTTTTATCAAATTGCCATGGTCTACCAAGTAATAAGGAACATGCTTGCATGGGTACCACATCACAATCAACATATGTAGAGATACTAAAATGCGCACGAACAGTACGTGTTACCTTAACCTTGCCGCTATTGTTGAACCATTGGATGTAGTAAGGATGTGGATGTGGTCTTGTGGCGAGAGATAGCTTCTCCACCATCTCCATGCTAGCCAAGTTGTTGCAGCTCCCTCCATCTATGATGACGCGAACAGTACGTTCCTTCACAACTCCCTTTGTATGGAACAAATTATGCCTCTGATTTTGCTCAGCTTGTGTAACCTGCACACTCAAAACACGTTGAGCAACTAAACATTCATACCTATCAGCATCTTCAGTAGCCATGTATTGCGTCTCATGATCGGAATCATCTCCACCGTGTTCTTCATGTGTAATAAGAGCCAAAGTCTCCTCATCATAGTCACTAGCGGACTCATACCCACCATCCTCAGTAGCAATCATCACACGCTGAGATTTGCATTCTCTCGCAAAATGTCCTCTTCCCTGACAATGACGACAAATAATATCACTTGTGTGCCCTATTGATGCCATGGAAGAGGAAGAGCTCTGCGCAGGCCCGACAGGTTTGCTCTTGGCAGATAGTGGTGGTTGTGCCTGGTTTCTTGTATCACGGCTGGAGGTGGCACCTGATGGAGGTGCTGGTGTAGTGGAAGTAGAGGATGCATGTGGTGTCCATGATGAAGATCGACCTGCAGAAAAGTTAGTTCGCGCCAATGTCTGTCGACCCTGCACTTCACATTCAGCTTTACAAGCAAGATGGAATAAACGAGTGATATTAGTATACTCCTTATACTCTAGAATGGTCTTAATCTCTCTATTTAATCCACCCATAAAACATGCAAGCATAACTACATTCTCCTCAACAATACCACATCTAATCATGCCAGTTTGTAATTCCTGATAATATTCTTCTACACAATTTTTTCCTTGTCTTAAACGCTGCATGTTTTGAAGTAATACACGTTGATAATATGGTGGAACCCAACGAGTACGCATAGCAGTTCTCAAAGCAGCCCAAGTAACTGGAATAGGACATAATCTACAATGTTCAGACCACCACACACATGCAAAGCTAGTGAAAGCACAAACAGCAGCAGGAACACGTCTCTCCTCAGGATATTGTAAACATGTAAATCCTTGTTCAGTTTCTAACTCCCAAGTAGGATATATATCAGGAACATATCTACCCTCAAATGGTGGAATGTTCAATTTCAGTTTAGGGAGATGGTCATGATCACATACCTGAGGTGGTTGTGCAGCCCTACCATTGGGATGATATGCATGAGGACGACCTGGTGGCGGTGGTGCTGGTGGTTGCATGTAGTTCTGATTTTGATCAACCTCATCCTCGTAATGGTCCTCCACCTCTGCAGTAGCAGCAGGAGCTACAGAAGCATCAACAGCGGCACCAGAATTTTGACCAGGCTCAAGGGGAATGTGCAGTGCCCGTCCCACTTGATTTGGAGGGCGATGTTGTTGTTGTTGTAGAGGTGCGTTAGGTGCAGCTGGTGGTGGTGGTGGAAGACGCACGAGCAATTCATTAAACCTGTTATCAAGCTTTGTTTCAAACGTCTTCTCCATGCCATCTATCTTCTCCATGGCCTCTTCAAATCTGTTTAGCACATCTTGCACCTGTCCACTCATCATTTGCTGAAATTTATCATGTAGCTCTTTGTTCGTCATGTTCTTCCAATCTGTCTCATCGGCTTGTGATCCTGCCATGGTTAGCAGCAATAGAAACACATAAGAATATGATCCTACATACTACTAGGAAATGGTGGTGGTGGTGTAATGGACAGTCACAAATCCGTCAAGCGAATCTCAAATTCTTACCAGTTCTTACCAAGCAGCAGGCGGTGATCGGCAACCGTCGTAGTCAAAACTCTCAAAGCTTGGATAGAACGATTAGCAGGGAGAGTCAAAAGCACTACGTAGATGTATGTGGAGCTGGGAAGGCTTATAATATGGTAGCAAAAAGGGTCAGCAATAATCTATTCAGAGATGCAAAGTTGAATAAACGCTCAACGACTGTACTGTGCTGGTCCTAGGCTAGACCATGCTAGAGACGCGAGCCTAGAACACTAACAAAATCACGGCGTTGCACGTAAACAAGGGAAAAGCACACTCTGGAATTTTTTTCGCTCTATTTTTTTTTGGCGCTCCACTTTTTTTTTGCGCTCCTTTTTTTGCGAAATTTCACTATAATGGCGAGTGTCTCAAAACTGTTCCCTCGTCAAACTGATAGGATGGGCATGCAATTTTTTTGACTTTTTTTCTGGAAATCAGAGCAGCGACGATGAAAAAATGCGACAAAAAATCACTATGATGGCGAGTGTCTCAAAACGCTCCGTGGGACCTAAAAATAGGATAGGGAAAAAATATTTTTGGTCACCGAAATTTTGGCCTAAAAACTGCCCGGGGGTCTCCAGACTCTTTTTTTTCTGAGACCTACTTAGGCAAGCAAACGCAAAACAAAAACTAGATGGATCTCAAAAACAAACCTAATATGAAAAGAACTCGGATTGGTGGTGGACAGGCAGATGTATATGTGGACTCGGATTGGTGGTGGACAGGCAGATGTATATGTGGACTCGGATTAGTGGTGGACAGACAGATGTATATGTCGACTCGGATTGGTGGTGGACAGCGGATGTATATGTGGACTCGGATTGGTGGTGGACAGGCGGATGTATATGGCAGCGGTAAGGAATATGTTGGTGGTGGTTTTATATGGTTGGAACGATGACGATGGTGCAGCGGTGACGTGACAACTTATGACCAGAACTCGAAAGTCTAAAAGACTAGACTCTAAGACCAGCAACTAGACACGATGATGCAACCGCAAATTCAACAAAGAAAAATACTGAAAAGACTATGCAAAGGCTCAGACTGGTTCGGATATGATGAACTAACCCTATTTTTTTGGCTTTTTCGTGGACTGTAGGTATGAAGAACAAACTCGATCTAAACTATGAAAAACTGTAAAATCTCACCGAGCAACCTGGAAAGCTGATACCACTTGATAGGGGCAAAGGTGTCCCGTCTTTCGATGAGATGGTGGCTATCATTTTGGAGGAAGTCGGCTTTGACAATCCGACTACGAACGTGCGAGGACATCGCGCCTTAGCAATTGCTAAACCAACTCCGAGAGGTTATTGACCACGCCGGAGCACGATCAACTTGGCCACGAAGGTCTATTTCCTGCAGGCAAATGAAGAACAAGCAAGAAACTAAGATTGCAATCTGGATATTGCGAATATAAGAAGAAAGCTTTATTGATCAAAGGTGGGGTTCTGTGACGTCTTGGTATGGTGGCCGGAAGTTCCGGGGGTCGCGGAAAAAGTGCGGGTAGTCTGGGGATTTTCGGAGTAAACTTTCCGTTTAGCCCAGAAGTCCCGGGGTAAGGAGGGAAGTTCCGCGGGACGGAAGTTCCGGGGGAGTCCGGAAGTTCTGGGGGTCGTGGAATTTATTCCGGGAGGAACCCTAAATTCCGGATCTGAGAACGGGGGCGGAAAAACTCGATTTCCAAGGTCAAAATTGGGAAGATTTCGTGGATAGAAATGGGGGAAAAGATGGGGAATGCTAGATCCACTTGAGACACAACGAATCCATGGATCAAAATCAACAAAACATCATCCAAACCAACAAATCAAAAAAACTGGGGCTATTTTTGTGGGGATTTTCGAATTAGGGACAAAATCAACAAAATTAGGCTAGCAAACAAAGAGGGGAGGCTCCGAAGTCGTGATCAACGTGGCTCATTATACCAAGATGATGTAGGGTGGAACCCTATACGGTCGATCTTTCACGAAAGGAGCGGATCCCGCGATGAACACGAAGAACACGAGGAGGGAAACAAGGGAAAAACACACGAGGAACACGAGAGAACACTCAACCAACAAGAATGATCACACAAGTGCTAGATCCTCGAAGCACGATAGGAGATAAAAGATCCAAAGTCAACAACGGATGATACAAAGGTAACCGGTCTTCTCCGTGAGGAGGTCTTGATGGTCTTCTCCGCAAGGAGGTCTTGAATCCAATGGGATCTTCTCCATAGAGGCCGCGGTCTCTCTCGTGGAGTAGATCCGATGTGGATGAGCAATTGATGTAGGGTAGAACCCTAACGGCACGATCTTTCACGAAAGGAGCGGATCCCGTCCAAGAACGTGAAGAACAAGAGGGGAAAACGAGGGAAAACACAAGAGGAAACACGAGAGAATCACTCAACCAACAAGAATAAGTCACACATGTGCTAGATCCTCAAATACATATGAGAAGATACACGATCCACGGTCAACTAAGGACGATACAAGGGTAGCCGGTCTTCTCCGTGAGGAGGTCTTGAATCCACGGGGGGATCTTCCCTTAGAAAGGGGGCTTGAGTCCAAAGGGATCTTCTCCGAAGAGGCCGCGGTCTCTCGCACGGAGGAGATCCGATATGGATGAGCGTAGCTCTATCTCTCAAATGAGCTAAACCAACGCTACCTCTAGAAAGGAGGTGGAGGAGGTCTATTTATAGTCTAAGCCACGAAGGGGTAAGTGAGGGGGCGGAAAGGGTACATGGGCCTCGGCCTGAAACGTTGCACGCAGGCAAGGCTCGGATGATTCGGATGGGGGTCCGGATTATTTGGCCATCGTCCGGATGATCCGGGAGGGGGCCGGATGATCCGGCTTCACATGAGGCCTTCGGGTGTCTTCTGTTGCGAGTTATTCGGATGATCCGGAGGGGGACCTGGATGATCCGGCTGAGCCCGGATGATCCGGACGGAGGTTCGGACGTCCGGCCTGACTCCAGCAGCCGCTTCGTCTTCTTCTTCTCCTTTCTTCCGTATTCTCTTCCACGCTTCCCACGCGGATGGTGTAGACTACACTTGTGCTCGCACTCCTCCTCGACATCCGTGATTTTCCAACAATACCTATGCATGCACATGGAAGGAGTGTCAAGTAGTATACCATCCTCGAGAGGGTCAAGTGAGCACGTGTAAAAGAGATGATTCACCTTTGTGTGTGTGAAGTAGATGTCACACGTGTCACTTGCCAAATGGACTTTTGACATGGTGATGTCTGTAGGATGCTCCGCATCATCCCCTCCCCCATGGGAAAGATCCAACCTCGGATCAAAATCCAAATCACCATGGGAAAGAGATGGCGTCGCCGTGTAGGAGTGGTCGATCACCAAGTTCTCGTCATCTTGAAGCTTGAAATGGGCACTCTCCAAAGTCGCACCATCTCATTGTTCCTTGAAGGTGTGTCCTTGTTCATTCTTCACAATACCAAAACACAAGCAAGTGTGATGTAGAATCGTCGTGGTAGAAGGTGGTTCGCTCTCAAGAGCTCGGACGGTCAACTCACGTGATGTGCAAATCGACGCAAAGTCCAAGTATCCTACACATGCGCACGACAAAACAAAGAACGTATGCGCATGGTAGATAAACACATCATCCATCATGATGGTTCTCTTCTTTTGCACATAACCATTAGTAGCACAAGTGCATGAACAATATGATGCAACCAAGGCAATATTCATGGCACGAGGTATATGGTGCAAAGAGGTAAGACAAGCATGCTTCACAATAAATATGTCAAAATCTCCACATATATGTGAGAATGCTTTGGGGGCAATCTCATGAGCAAGACTATAATAATTGTTGCACTCAATACATGGCAAATCATCTAGCATGAGAGATGCAACACATGGAGATATATGACAAGAAAAAATAACAATCATGTGCAAAGCATGTAAATGGTTGTCATCAACCGCATGTAATGAGCAAGTATGAATCATGGGTGATGCAACAAGGCAAGCAATCATAGTAATCAAGTCGTGCAAGCTAGTAGTGCGAAGATGGAACATACTAGAAGAATTCATGGCAATCATGTTATGTGAGCAAATAATAGGCATGGGAAATGCACATGACATATCGCAAGCACGAGCAGAAAGGAAGATCATAGTATCATCATAGGCATGGGGCACAAGTGGAACACGGCGATAACAAGGAGTATCTCCACCAAGCTTGCAAATACACGTACAAGTAGTAGAATCAATCATTATGTGTAATGCAAAGCATGGGTCAGAAATGCATGGCAAAGGCATGGGAATGAGCATATCATGCAAAGTGAACATGGCAAGATGGGCATAGAATATGTAATGGACAATAATCCATAACCATGTGAGGGACATGTAGAATAAATGCGCAAAGTCTTTGCGCGAAGAAAGCGGTGGGAAGGATAATCCATGGGATCCCAAGTCATCATTGCTCTCTAGAGCTCGTTTTGTCAACTCGTGGGATTGCGAGGTTGACAAGAATTCGTGGGTACCTACACAAAAGAGACACAAACGAAAGAGATTGTGTGCGTGGTAAATGTACACATCATCCATCATGATGTGTATGTGCATGTGTGACTTAGCACAAGATAAGCATCGCTCGAAGAAATTTGATGCATGGTATAAGAACGTGTCATCCATCATGAAAGAATAGTTATTGTGTATAACACGATGGGGATGCAAATTGAGCATACAATTATATGGCACATCAATAGCATGTTTATTCATGGGAAGCATATGGTGCACACAAGTATTGGGATCATGCAATGGATAGGATTGATCAAAATCTCCTAAAATGTATGAGGAAACTATGGGGGTCTCCTCATGAGCAATAATGGAAACATCATATGGAGAAAATGGACAACATCCAAAACAATGCATATCCGAAGCGAGATGTTCATGGCATGGCATATGAGATAAATGATGCAAAGTGTTGGGGATATTACTACTGGAGGTAAACCGGCCTTATGTAGCCGGGTTGACTCTTTGAAGATTAGAAGCCCATGAAGATGTAAAGATGATGGCGCTTTACGGAGGGCCCAAAGGCGAGTTACAGTATGTAAATGTAAACCGGCCTAGTCATGTAACTTGTATAGTAAGATAGAAAGAGAGAGGCCGAACCGGATACGTTTATAAACCGGCTTCGGGACTGTGTAGCCCGGCAGGCGTCAACCTATGTATATAAAGGGATGACCCAGCCGCGGTTTAGGGACAGACAACAACAACTCGAGAGCCAGACAAAGCGGATTCGCTCCCTGGCCTTCGAAACCCTAGCAATACCAATCACAACTAGACGTAGGCTTTTACCTTCATCGAAGGGGACGAACAAGTATAAACTCCCGTGTCCCCTTGTTCGGTTTAACCCCTTTAAGCTAACTCGTTGTGATGGCTCCACGACTAAGTCCTTTCATGAGGACATCAGCCGTGACAAACCCACGACAGTTGGCGCCCACCATGGGGTTATCGCATGATGGTTTTGAGTTCTAGAAGGGCAGCTTCGATGGACTCAAGGGATACGCTGTGTCCAGATGACAAAGAGTCGTCGCGGCAAGCTCTACATCGACAACGCAGGATGGGGTCCCGAGGCCGATTCAATCGAATACGGGTACCGGGTCCCCTTTGGTGGGATTCACGTCTTCATCGGCAAGATCGGTGAACCGGCCCCCGAGCCAGACATCTGCACCGACATCATCAAAACGGCTTAGCATGCAAGTTCTTCGCCGGTTCAGCCCGAGGCCAGGCATGTTTTCGTAGGTGTTGTCCATGGATCAGGGTACGAGGACGGACCGGTGTCCGATGGAGAAACCGTAGTCTGCTCTGATGACGAGTCTTCTGGAGAAACCGAATCGCTTTACCAGTTGCAGGACGGCCGGATTGAGGGCGGATCCGAGGGCAACAGTATTTCGGATTCGCCCGGTCTGCCAAACCGGGCCGCCATCTTCATGGCCGGCACAAAATTGGCGCCTCATTCATCTACTGCCGCAGCAATGCTCTCCGGTTCAACAACGGCCACACCAGCAGGGGCAGGAAGCCACCTCCGGCCCAAGTCTTGTCAGATTTGTTCGACGCTCTGGCAACATTGATGTCCGCAGAGGTAGACGCAACAGCCAGGGATCAGCACGATGCAGAGATTGCAAAGGTGAAAGATCAGATAGCCCAGGCCAAAGCGGACCTAGCAGCAGAGAACGCCAGGATGGCTACGGAGCGGGCCGAGTTGGAAGCACAGACTTATCGGATTAGACTGGATCAGAATGCTTCAGAGGAAGTCATGAGAAGAAGGTACCGATCACGTCTCCTGTCGGTTTATGAGCCGCAGAATCTTTTCAATATGCCAGGTGCAGGAGCTGGTAACCAGCCCACACCAAACCGGGCGGGGGCGCCGGGAGCAGGAGCGCCGGTTCAGCCGCGCACGACAGACCTGCCTCGCCAGAACAACATTGTACCATCAACGCCGCCCGGGCATTATTCCAACCTGTTGGACAACATTGTGGCCGCCGCGTCACGCCTGGCGGCCCTCCCAACCGACGGTGAGTCACCAGTTGCAGTGGAAGCACGTCAGGCCAGGGATCTCCTTCAGACAGCACTAAATCAACAGCAAGCATATTCACACAGCCGTGAGAGGATTCACTCCACTCCCTGTCCAAGCCGGAGTTATAGCAGACACGTGGAAGACGAACCGGCCGTGTCCAGTAGTGCACGCCGCCAAAATTCGCCACGAGGGAACAACCCGGCTCGGGGAGGTGCTAATGCGCAAGATGTTGTGGACCATGGCCGCGCACATCGAGAGGCTGAGTTGACAGCTCGACACGAGGCACGGCAGCATACTCCGGTTCACCCCACTGCCTCCGTGGAGCCAGGGGTGATGTTCAGTTCCTTAGGGGTACTGTGTTTAACTCCTGCTTTGCGTAATGTGCAACTACCCAAGGATTTCAAGGGACCTCATAAGGTACCAAATTCTACCGCCGATTTGCAGCCAGAGGCGTGGGTGGAGAGCTATGAGATGGCAATGGAGATGTTAGATGTGGACGAGGCGGTGTTTGCTACATATTTCACCATGATGTTGGAAGGAACAGCTCGCACTTGGTTGAAGAGCTTGCCGACCAACTCTATTGGATCGTGGGCCGAACTGAAGCACCGGTTTATCCAGAACTTCAAGGATACGTGTAAGCAGCCGATGTCAATTGTAGATCTGGCCTCTTGTGTCCAATAGGAAGGGGAGTCCATGACCCATTGGGTCAAACGGGTCTCGGCGATTTTGCATTCGTCGGATCATATCAACGCAGACACCGTAGTGTTAACGTTAGAGGGTAATTGCCATTTCAAACCATTGAAACAGAAGTTGGGAAGGCTCAAACGTCACTGCAACGACATGTCAACACTCATGGCCGCTTTGGTTAAATACGCCGATTCAGATAATACTAAGGATCCGGATTCAGAGGAAGACAAACCGGAGAAGGGTAAGAAGACCGGCAATGCCAAAGGCCAACAACACAATCCGGTAGGCCATGGAAACGTTGGTAAGCACAAGGCCAACAGTGGTTTGGACTTTGTCGCAAATACCAACGCGCAGGAGAATGGCCAGCGCCGTAAAGGCAAGCAGCCCCAGAGGGGTGGAGGTCCAGGCAACAATTTGGAGCGTTTGTTAAATCAGCCCTGTCCAAAACATGGATCGAAGGAGAAACCGGCATCACATCTCTGGAAAGATTGTTATATCATGCGGGATTTCAAGAATTCCAATATGTTCCAATATGACAATGGCCCGCCCGGCGGTCCAGGAGTAGGTTTCCACGGGCCGGGTTACGGAGGCGGTGGTTCCGGTTCAGGGTTTCCAGGCAATCAAACTAGACACGTCAATCAAGGACACCAAGGCAACCAGGGAGGTTACAACCATCAGGGGAGTCCGCAGCAGCAGCAGTAGTCGGGTTATCAGAGAAATCCCAAACAGCTAAACAACGGGCAATATCATGTCTTCACTACTAGTTTGTGCAAACGTGACCAGAAGCTTCACAAAAGGGTAGTCAACTCTGTTGAGCCGGTAGTACCACAGTATTTACGCTGGTCAGAGCAACCTATTTTGTGGAGCAGAGAGGATCACCCACCCCGGGTTGATAATCCAGGTCATTTGGCATTGGTGGTAGCCCCTCAAGTTGGGGGATACAAGTTCACTAAAGTGCTCATGGATGGGGGAAGTAGTATCAATATTTTGTATTATGATACATTCCGCCGTATGGGGTTGACAGATAAGGATCTTAAACCGTCGAATACGGTATTTCATGGTGTGGTGCCTGGTAAGTCTGCATATCCTGTTGGTAAGATAGCTTCGGAGGTAGCTTTTGGAGATGACTACGATTCAAGGTCAGAAACAGTGACATTTGAGGTGGTGAAGATCAAAAGTCTGTACCACGCCTTGTTTGGGCGGCCGGTTTATGCTAAGTTTATGGCAAGGCCATGTTATGTTTACCTGCAGATTAAAATGCCAGGTCATAAGGGGACTATCACAGTACATGGAAGTAGAAAGATTGCTTTGGAGTGTGAAGAAGGCGATGCGGCTTATGCTGAGTCGGTTTGTGCCACGGAGGAGTTAAAATTCTATAAGGAGCAAGTTGATCCGGCAGACATGACCTCCTTAAAAAAGTCAACCACGGAACATGATCTAGCATTGAAGTTCAAAACAGCTACAGACACTAAGATGGTTGACTTTGTCCCTGGCGATTCATCCAAACAGTTCAGCATCAGTGCTAACTTGGATCCCAAATAGGAAGGCGCGCTCATCGAGTTCATCCGTGAGAATCGGGACATCTTTGCATGGGAACGTTCTAACATGCCAGGTGTACCGAGAGAACTCGCTGAGCACACACTCAACATTGATCCGAAATTCAAACCGGTCTGACAGTTCCTCCGCCGCTTCAACGAGGAAAGGCGCAAGGCGATAGGTGAAGAGGTCGCCCGTTTGTTGGCTGCTGGGTTTATTGTTGAAGTTTTTCATCCAGAGTGGTTAGCCAATCCGGTGTTGGTTCTTAAGAAAAACGGCACTTGGCGCATGTGTGTGGACTACACAGATTTAAACAAGGCTTGCCCTGCAGACCCCTTTGATCTCCCTCGCATTGATCAGATAATTGATGCTACGGCGGGTTGTTACCGTTTGTGTTTTTTGGATGCTTACTCTGGTTATCATCAGATCAAAATGGCAGTTAAGGACCAGGAGAAGACATCCTTTATAATTCCCTTTGGAGCCTTCTGCTATGTTTCCATGCCCTTTGGACTCAAGAGTGCCCAGGCAACTTACCGGCAATGTGTTCAGAATTGCCTTCATAAGCAAATTGGGCGCAATGTTCATGCGTATGTAGATGATACTATGGTCAAATCCAGAAAGGAGGAGACTTTGATAGATGATATACGGGAAACTTTTGACAATCTCCGGGTCTCCAAGATGAAGCTCAATCCGGAGAAGTGTGTTTTCGGTGTCCCGACAGGAAAGCTCTTAGGTTTTCTGGTTTCAAATAGAGGCATTGAGGCTAATCCGAAAAAGATTGTAGCGATTACGTCCTTGGCTAAACCGGCGTGTATTAACGATGTGCAACGTCTGGCCGGCCGGATTACAACCTTGAACCGGTTTATCAGCCGCCTTAGAGAGAAGGCCATCCCCTTATATCAGATGCTCAAGAAAACGGATAACTTTGTCTGGAGTGAAGCAGCTGATAAGGCGTTTGAAGATCTGAAGAAACAGCTCGTGGAACCACCCGTGTTGGTAGCACCGATAGATAAAGAGCCATTATTATTATATGTGGCTGCTAATGCCCGGGCTGTCAGCGTAGCCATTGAGGTAGAGCGCAAGGAGCCTGGCAAAGAGTATCCGGTTCAACGGCTGGTTTATTATATCAATGAGGTGGTCATTGAGTCAAAGCAGAGGTATCCGCATTGGCAGAAACTGGTGTATGGGGTGTTTATGGCAAGCCGGAAGCTCAAACACTATTTTCAGGGCCATCCTATCATAGTAGTCATTTCAGCTCCTCTGGGCGACATCATTCAAAACAGAGAGGCAACTGGCCGGATTGCCAAGTGGGTCATTGAGCTTGGACCCCATGGGCTCAAATATATACCCCGCACGGCGATCAAGTCCCAAGCACTCGTAGATTTCATCAATGATTGGACGGAGTTATAGGCACCTAAGGAGAAACCAGATAATACATATTGGACTATTCATTTTGATGGGTCCAGACAGCTAGAGGGTTCGGGGGCTGGAGTCGTATTAACTTCCCCACGAGGTGATAAGTTTTGTTATGTCCTCCGTTTAATGTTCCCTTGTACTAACAATGCAGCTGAATATGAGGCTTTACTCCACGGTCTTAGGATGGCTAAAGAGATGAATTTGAGTCGGGTTAAGTGCTTCGGCGATTCAGATCTAGTGGCTCAGCAAGTGTCTGGCACTTGGAATTCTAAGGACCCACTCATGGCTGCATATCGGTGAGAGGTGGGCGCAGTGGCTGGTCACTTTAAAGGTTATCAGGTGGACCATATAGACCGGCGGAAGAATGAAGCGGCGGATGCTTTAAGTCGTCTTGGTTCCCAACATAAACCGGTTCCGCCCAATGTCTTTCTTGATGTATTGCACAATCCGTCAGTCAAAATACCAACCGAAGAAGATTTGGCTGTTCCTGATCCAAAGGCTCGGTTGGTGGCATCTCTGCATGCCATACCGGATTGGACGATCCCATATCTGGATTACATGAACCGGGGCGAGTTACCAGCTGAGGAAACGTTGGCTCGACAGATAATCCGACGTTCCAAGTCCATGACCATACTCAACGGGGAGTTACATCGTTACAGTGTTTCAGGAGCGATTCAACGATGCGTTTCTCCTCAAGAAGGTTGTGAGATTTTGCGAGAAATTCATGAAGGGGATTGCGGTCACCACGCCGGTTCAAAGTCGTTGGTTGCTAAAGCTTTTCTCCACGGTTTTTACTGGTTGACGGCGCATGCTGATGCGGAGGATTTAGTCGAAAGATGTGATGGATGTCAAAAGTTTTCCCGCCGTGCGCACGTTCCGGCTCAAGGGTTGCGGATGATTCCAATTACGTGGCCGTTTGCCACTTGGGGGCTGGATATGGTTGGACCCTTCAAGCGCTCCAAGGACAAGAAGACCCATCTGTTAGTAGCAGTTGATAAATTCACTAAATGGGTAGAGGCAGAGCCAGTCAGCAAGTGTGATGCAGCCACAGCGGTTCAATTCATCAAAAAGGTGATATTCCGGTTTGGCTTTCCACATAGCATTATAACAGATAATGGCACTAACTTGTCAAAAGGAGAGATGGAAGAATTCTGTCAACGTGATCACATCCGGCTTGATCTAGCATCAGTGGCTCACCCCCAATCTAATGCTCAAGCGGAAAGGGCAAATCAAGAAATTCTGTGGGGTATCAAACCAAGGCTTATGGTTCCCTTAAAGCATACGCCGGGTTGTTGGGTCGAGGAGCTACCTTCTGTGTTATGGAGCATCAACACCACACCCAATAGGTCTACGGGTTACACGCCTTTCTTCATGGTTTATGGTGCAGAGGCGGTTCTTCCTAGTGACATCCGTCATGATTCGCCCCGTGTGGCAGCTTATGTTGAAGCTGATAATGAGAAGGCATGTCAGGATTCTCTGGACCTGTTGGATGAAGAGCGGGATCTTGCAGTGGCGCGTTCGGCAATTTATCAACAAGATCTTCGACGTTATCACAGCCGCCGGGTTAAAACTAGAACCTTTCAGGAAGGTGATTTGGTGCTCCGGCTCATCTAGGATCAGACTGATATGCACAAGTTATCCCCCCTTGGGAAGGACCCTTTGTGGTTAGCAAAAATCTGTACAACGGATCCTACTACCTCATCAATGTTCGAGAGCATGAAGACTCACGTCAATCGGAGGAGGAGACAAAGCGGCCATGGAACATAGCTCTCCTTCGGCCTTACTATACTTGAAGCCATAGGCTTTTTCACCTGTACATATTTATGACAGTGTATATACCATATAATAAACCGGAGCCTCCGTTATAAGCGGGGTATCTATTCTTTCTTATATCATATGTGTGCTTTTACAAGTTAACGGTCAAAGCAGAGTCTTTGTTAAACCGGATTTAGCAGCTGCATAAAGATAAAGAAAATCACTAGGGGCTTGGTCATGTTTGAACCACAGCTACACCTCTTGATAGGCATTTCAGCCACATAAGGAAAATTTTGTGGAGCCAAAGAGAGTATTGTACACCGTACAAACTCAAACATAGGCACACACTGAGCATTGCTCACAAAGTTACTTGGGGGCTCTTTTTTGCAAAGCAACAAAGAGTTTGAAAGGACCCTCGTAATTGGCTATCAAGCCACGGCTTGGAAGCTTGGTGTATTCACCTAAAACCCCAGGTTAACCTGCCTTCATCAAGTAAGCCACTCCTATCCAGGTAATCCTGGCATGACCCATCGAACGTTTGACAAGTCAATCTTTTATAGACCCTGAACTTGTCATAGTTAAAACGGTGATTGGTTAATTGGAGGCCCATCTTAAAAGGCTTTGTTAAATGGTTTAACTCAGAGGCCTGGCAGCCCATGAAAAGCCTTGATTTGGAGCCTGGCAGCTCGTAAAAAGCCTCGCGTATTTTCCTATTTGAATTTTGTCTGTTGGCAATCATAAGTATTTTTTGATAAACCGGCGTCCTTGACCCGGCTTGCTTTCCAACCACCAGTTGTTGGCTCATGATCAAATATAAACTGGTGGTCATTGACCCGGTCTGGTTTGACTAAATCACTAGTGTTATGGAGAAAATCCGGTAGGTATACCGGTCTGGTTTAATAGATAGACCAGCATTATGAAGATGAAATTATCAAACGCATCGGGTTGGTGTTAAACACCTTTGCTATATACACGTTTGCTCACTCAATGAGGTATGTTCTGTACATTATTTTTTGTACAAACACTTGATTATTCAGCTCAAGTACTATATACTTCTTGGATATTATGACATGTTTAGCGGTAAACCGCTAGACACTTTTAAGTTTTTTGTACCCAAGAAGGCAAGTCATCATGGACTATGCATAAAATATATCCTGAAGGGCGGCACAGATTATCACAAAGGGTTATGAAACATGCTCGATGGCATGGCAGATAAACAAAGTTTCAGCTATCCTATTACATGAAGCTTCAAAGCGGCTCAAACAGTGCCATTGTTTTTCACAGTATCCATGTAAACCGGCGACCGGATCAGGACTCTTCACCACGACGGTTTGATGGTTGCGGATCAGTTGGTGTAGGTACTTCTTCATCCCTCCCCAGCCGCTGGAAATCAACCGTTGACCAATCGATTCCGGTTAAAGCTTGGAACACTACTTCCTCATGGATAAGATCAGAAGGGTTAATATCAGGGGCATAAGTGTGCTTATGACTCGGAGGCACAAGTTCTTCGACTTCATGGATCTCGGCCGGCTCTCTTCTCCCTTCTGCATCATAAAACGGTTGAAAATGGGACAAATCGGTGTCCTCAGCCAATTTGCTGGCCGCTGGCCGCATCTGTTTGGGCAACTGCCGAAGATCATCATTGTCAAAGTTTGAACCGTCTTCTTTAACGCCTGGATACCCTTTAATGATGTCCTCCGCTTCAAGATCTGGAATCCAGGCCTTGGCTCGAATAAGGGCAGCTAATGCTCCGGCTCTTGAAGCGGCTCTTTTCAACTCGGCAATACGCGCCGGTAACATGCCCAGCTTCTCAAGGGTTTCCTTAATCAATGTTGGCGCCGATTTGTTATAAGCTGTTGTACTAATGGCTCGCTGAGATCCAGAGTATAGCTGCTCAACCAATGTATATGCCTCTTTGAGCTTCATCCGCATATCTGCACCAAGATGAGTGATCCGAGTTCCTGCCAAAGATTTTATCAACATTTTGGTCAGTTTTAAGATTCATTGACTGATGCAACATACATAAGCAGATACTTACCAAAGATAGCAGAGGTCATAGCATTCATTTGGCGCTTCAAACCGGCTAGTTCTTCGACCACCGGCTTCAGGGCTTCCTCGGCATCTACAACTCTTTTGGTCAAACCGGCTTTTTCGGTTTCCCATGCAGCACGATCTTGATTGAAGGATTCTTTCAATTTCTCCATTCCGTCCAGGGCCTGGGTCAGCTCCTCTTTGGCTTTTGCAGCTTCGGCTTGTTGCGACTTCACATTTTCTTGCAAGTCAGAGTTTTGGGCATCTTTGCTTTTCAGTTCAGCCTGCAACATTGAAGGTATCTTCAACAAAACAACATATATATGCACTAAGTATAAAGCATATAACAAGTTATCCACTTCATACTTGGGGGCTAATTCTTATTTGCTCTCAAATACTACCTTCTATGCAAGTCTCCAGAACAATATAAGCATTATCCTGGACACTTGGGGGCTAATGTACGTTTGTTCTAAACCGGCGGTGTGGATTAAAAACCGGATTAACTTGCCAAGTTAAACCGGCCTTTGGGGGCTATGCTACAGAACGTTATCTAATTTTTCAAACATGAGTCTTATCTATGATTGAAGACACGCCTTGGCAAGGATTAATGATGGGATGCTTAAAGTGTTACAAAGACCTGGTTTATGATTGACAATCATAAAACAGCTCTTGGGGGCTACTTGGAATAGTATTTCAGCTATAAATCAATGTGCAAGGGAGAAGAATTTACCTCATATCATTCTTTCATCAAATTCACCAAACCGGCTTCATAATCCCGGTTTGAGTGCAGATGGTTCAAGAAGCCGGAATGAAGCTCATCAGCGTTAAGATGAGCATAGTTTGATAAGTCGCTGCTCCATTTACCTTTATCCCTAGCAATTTGCTCTTCTTTGGCACTATGCTGAGCCAAAATGATGGGATGACCAGGAGAGCTGTGGCCTGCTCCAGTAATAATAACGTCATCACCTTGGCCTTCAGGATTTTGGGCGGATGATGATGGAATTTCAGTATCTTTCACTGGATTAGCCCGGTTTGGTTCTGCCGGTTCAGTATCAGGGGCAGCAGGCTCAGCATCTGTTGGTTCGTCAGTATGTTGGCCGTCAAGGGGCGCATCATCAAAAGTTGTTTCAGGATGGAGGCCTTCCGGTTCACCTGTTTGCTCCGGTTCACCTCTTGGTTCTTCATCTTCTGCAACAGGGTCTTCTGGCGGATTGGTGACCCGAGATTTCTTGATGGGTCTGGCTTTGGCCCTGCAAACAGAATAAAAAGGGTTAACATCCTATTCAAAAGATGTAGGGCGCATTGAAAGGAAAGGTTCTTCATAACTCACCCAGCCACAGTTTTCAGAGGGGGAGTTGAGTTGCTGTCGATTCACCAGAAGAGGAAGGAGGTGCCACCTGATAATTTGAATCGGACGGATTAAGAGGCTGCCTGAAATAACCTTGGGGTAAGAATGATCAGAAGTAGGAGAGACCTCAGACCGACGCTTCCGAACCGGGGTATTAGGTAAACCGGTAGAGGTGACCTGTTGGCCACTGTGCCGGGTTGTCCGATGAGCTTCATGCTGTTGAATCTTCAAACTAAATGTTGGATCCAAGTGAGCAAGAGGATGAGAAAAGCTTACTTTCCAGATTGTTTGGCGAGTTTTTTGTGTTGGCATAGAGTCTGAACCGGAGGAAAGGGTAATTACCTCTACGTCCTCAGCCTGACTAGCTTCTGCCTCCTCCTGAGGAAGATCATTGTTAACAAGATGCATAAAAAGAGAGCCAAGTGAGTCAAGTTCTACCTCAACTTCTGGGTCATCAGTATCATCATCAAGTTCCATAGTGATCCGGTCAGTCGTTTTCCACTTTGATGTCTGTTTTACGGCTTTGGTCTTTGGGCGGGTTGGTTTGACCGCTTTATCTCCAGTTGGATTTGCCGCTTTCTCTATGGATTTTTGTTTCTAGAAAGGGTCATCACCCTATACATATAAAGAAGAAGGGTTACAGCTTGTATAAGTTAAAGATATTAGAAATGAAGAGGAAGTGTAATGCTTACAGCAGGCGGTTTGTTCTTGGTGTAGAAGGGATTCAGACCGGTTTGACTACAGACCAGTTCCGATTCATTCAGAATTTTCATTACACCTTCAGTAACTTCTTCATCAGATAATTGGATGTTGCAATGGCGTTGAGGATCATCAACTTCACCAGTATATTCGCACATTAAACCAGGACGCCGGCTTAGCGGCAAGATACTCTAGGATATCCAACAGCGTACAAAATCCACAACTGTTAAACTGTTTGCCATAAAGTCCCGGAGCTTGGCGATTTGAGGAGCGTATTTTGCCCTTTCTGAAGAGTTCAGGCGTTGTGGCATTGGGTGAGCATTGGATAATCTATGGTCACGGATGCCGGGGAGGGGATTTTCATCCTCAGGCGAAGTGTCTCCGCAATAGAACCATGTTTGGTTCCATTCCTTTGGGTGGCTATGGTGTTTGGCATGAGGAAATTCCACTTCCTTCCGCTTTTCAATCGAGACACCACCAAGTTCTGTGTTCGGGCCATTCACAAACTCTGTGCGCCGGTTTAAGTGAAAGAAATCCCGGAACAATTCTGCAGTTGGTTCTTCTTGTAAATAGGCTTCACAGAAGACTTGGAAATTACATAAGTTGGAGACTGAGTTGGGACCAATATCTTGTGGATGCAATTGGAAGCTGGCAAGTACATCTCGATAAAATTTTGACCCTAGCGGTTTGAAACCACGGCCTATATGGTCAACAAAGATTACCACCTCGCCTTGTCTTGGGGTTGGAGGATTCTCTGTTCCTGGAACTCGCCATTTGATCTTAGTTTTCTTAGGCAGAGAGCCGATGCTAACCATCTCATTCAATTGATCCTCAGTAACCCAGGAACGAGCCCAGTTGCAGGCAGTGAATTGTTTGGCCATTGCAAAGCGGACAAACTAAAAATGAAAGGCCGGTTTATAAATTATGCATGATCATACATAAGAGACAAGGGAGTAAGAAACGTACTGATATAATAAATGGTACAACCCGGAGACTAGTATAATGAGAAAGAAAGGTAATGCTAGCGCAGGATTGATCAGACACTGTTAAACCAGAGCGTAATTATGAAGGTAACATGATCTTCCGGTTTATCAGAGGGCTAATGGCATAGACTATTTATCCAATGTCAAATCGCTTATGTTGGTGCGAGGAGAAACAGATCTCACAGTGATGTATAAAACTTTCGGATCTAGAGATAAGACAGAAAAGCAAAAATAATTGGATCTTGAAGGGGTGCAGAACTGAAGCAATTTTTGACAGATAGATCAGTTCTTTGCGCATAAAGATTTGTGATGACCATGGTAGGTAAGCTACGGTAAGAGATGCATCAAGCATGAAGTGTCCATCTATTAAAGGAAGAACGGGGAGGAATAGCACTGATGAACTTCGGAAGAACTGCGAGGAATATCGAAACCCTAGAACAGATCTATGGTGAAAAAAGCAGAGAACTTACCGAAGCTGGTGAGGAGGTGGAAGGGCGCCGCAGTTCTCTGGTGCGTTCAGGGCGATGCAACGGCCGAGGTCGGAGCAGAGACGACGGTCGACGGTGGCGGCGGAGTTCCAGAGGCTGAGCGGCGCGAGGAAGACGATGCGAAGAGGCACGGGGGGAAACGGTGAAAATGACCCCTCGGTCCTATTTATAAGGCTAAGTGAAAAATGGCAAGTGCGGGAATCGAGGAGTCCAAAAAATGGATAAGTTAGTAAAGGTGTCGCCTCGATAACTGGATATATATTAAATGAAGGAAATCTCCGATATCAACGGATGGATGGCGTCAGGACGGTTTATCGTAATTTTGAAGTATGACGTCACGGCGGTTTACAAGATCAAAAATGAAGACAAGAGAGAAGATTTTTTCTAAAGTGTGGAAGATTGACATGAACAAGTTCAAACCAATCTGGGGCCTAATGTTGGGGATATTACTACTGGAGGTAAACCGGCCTTATGTAGTTGGGTTGACTCTTGGAAGATTAGAAGCCCATGAAGATGTAAAGATGCTGGCGCTTTACGGAGGGCCCAAAGGCGAGTTAATGTATGTAAATGTAAACCGGCCTAGTCATGTAACTTGTATAGTAAGATAGAAAGAGAGAGACCGAACCAGACACGTTTATAAACCGGCTTCAGGACTCTGTAGCCCGGCAGGCGTCAACCTATGTATATAAAGGGACGACCAGGCCGCGGTTTAGGGACAGACAACAACAACTCGAGAGCCAGACAAAGCGGATTCGCTCCCTGGCCTTCGAAACCCTAGCAATACCAATCACAACTAGACGTAGGCTTTTACCTTCATCGAAGGGGCCGAACTAGTATAAACTCCCATCTCCCTTGTCCGATTTAACCCCTTTAAGCTAAACCGTTGCGATGGCTCCACGACTAAGTCCCTTCACGATGACATCTGCCGTGACAAACCCACGACACAAAGGGAGCATATCAATATCATCACAAGAAAAACAAATGCCAATAACCATGGGCTTGTCATATATGCCATAAGTGCAAATTGGGTTAATCTAAATGGCATATGCATAGTCACTATGAATAGATTGCAAATATGACATGTGGTCGATCTCATGCATAGCATATGACAAGTCAAGCGGATTGGCAAACATGATGTGACCGAGAGAATTAGCACAAGAAATCCTATGTAACAAGGCATCACAACTAATAGACTCCACATGGAAATCATCATACTCATCATAAATGGGTAAATCATTGCATGGGGAAGTCACACTAGCGTGAAGCATGGAAATAGGTTGATCAACATCATGCAAGCAATCAACGTCAAGAATGTCCACTAGTGGGACTAGAGCATCACCTTCACCAATGTTACCTTTGTCATTCCACTCATGTGGTGTAGGTGAGGTGGGAAAGACCAAATGGTGGTCATCTTCATCTTGATGGAACCATGTGGGGGGTGCATCACATTCCACCATGGCCATCGTCTTGTCTAAAGGTAGGACGAAGTCGTCGAGAATTGGCGCGTCATCATATAAGGGACCTAGCACCAAATGAGAAGACACAATAGGGGTAGAGGTCAAGTCATTAGTGTTGAAAGGGGCCTCACATGACCTATCAACTATCTCACTCTCTCTATGTGGTGGTTCACTCAGTCCCTCAAAATAGGTGCACTCAAACTCACATATGGTGGAGTCACTCATCTCACTCAAGAGGTGGGGGTTGTGGCTCTCCTCACATGTGAACTGTGGCAACACATATATGGGGCTAGTGGTGAAGTCACTCTCGCTCTCAATATGGTGGCACAAGTCACTCAAGTCATCATACGTCGCCGTGGTCAATGGGAAAATCCCATGCTCAACCATCTCATTGTTATCGCCGTGGATGAAGGCCGAAGATGGCACATCATCACTCTCTCCTCCTAAGATGGAAGCATCATCCTTGCTCGTCACCATGTCGCTCGCCTCCAAAGCTTGGTCCTTGATGGTGTCCGTAGTCGTAGTCGTCGCCGCACCATCTTGAAAAAGAGTCGAAGTAGACTCGGCATCGTCAATGCCACAAAGAGGGATGGCGGTGAAGTCGAACTTGGGAGCATCGTCTTGGAGCTCGTCGGGCTTGGACATCATGGTGGTACTAGCCTCATGCTCGTTCTCATGGAGCTTGGTCATCGCGAAGTGAGCTTGGGGTGAAGAAGCTTTGGCCTTCATGAGTTCTTGTTCCGCCTTGAGAGCACCAATGTAGTTGTCGTCGAGGGACTTGTAGTTCTCGAGGAAGATCGTCTTGGAGATGTCGTTGTGCAATCCCATCATGAAGTGGAACTTCATTGAAATGGGGTCGTCCACGCCGGCTCGTCGCAAGGCAATCTTCATCTCCTTGAAGTACGCGTCGATGGACTTGGATCCTTGGGTGGTGTTCTCCAATTGGCGTAGAAGTTGTTCCGTGTAGGTTGGAGGCACAAACTCTCGCCGCAAAGCTCTCTTCGTCTTGGGCCAACTCATGTCGTAGGTCTCCGAAGGTGCACACGAGAAATGAAATGCGCCAGCAAATCAAACCTGTGGTATAATGGTGATGGCTTAACATGGAGAAAATTTAGAGGTGAAACAATGAACTCATATCTTCATTTCAAAATTAGTACGTCTTCATTTCAAACGAAATTATTCTCTTTGTGCACACGAGCGCTTAGAGGCAACCGTTTGCATAGGCCTTTCTGCGCAGCGACCAGCGATATATTTCACCCCTTTCACCTAGGCCGCCAACCCCTGATAGAGGCGAAGGTGTCCCGATGTTTCGATGAGATAGATATCATTTTTTGTGGGAGTCGACTTTGATGATCCGACTACGAACGTGCGAAGACGTTGCGCCTTAGCAATCGCTAAACCAACTTCCAAGGGTTATTGACCACGCCGGAGCACGATCAACCTGACCACGAGGGTCTATTTCCCGCGAGAAAACGAAGAACAAACAAGAAACTGAGATTGCAATATGGATATCGCGAATATAAGATGAAAGCTTTATTGTTCAAGGTGGGGTTCTGTGACGTCTTGGTCTGGTCGTTGGACACAAACGAAGTACGCGAAGTTGCAGCTATGGCGAACTTTTAATCTAAACAAAACCCGAAGTCTAAACGACGCCCTAAGGGCTGTATATATGGAGGAAGAGGGGGGGATTTTGTGGTCCCTGGAGGAGGGGTCCGAAACCAACCCTAACTCTTGTTTCCCCACACATACGGACTCTAAAAACAGCATATACTTAAGTATTTCGAAAATACATGGGCCTGGCCCAATAATAAGGTGACGCAGCACCTAGAATAGCCTCTAGACGAAATTTATGAAGTGCCATCTTGTATATTTCTTCCAAGGCTTCATGCACTCCTTATGGTGGCTTCAAAGTCCTGCAATCATCACTTGTAACTCTGTTCTTGTTCCCTTTGCGCATGCCATCATCTCTATGCTTGGTCTATCCAGGTGCAAATGTAAATGTAACCAAACAAGATATCCAGGTGCAAATTAGGAAATCTATCCTTATGCAAATGTAACCAAACAAGATATCCAGGTGCAAACACAACATGTTTTCTACCCTTATCTCCAGTAAGTTTATATTCAGCATTCATATGCTCAATGTTTTCCTTAGTTAACTCATGCATTTTTAAAATCAATTCAGCACGTTCTTTAGCATCAAAATTAACCTTCTACGAAGATGGAAGAGGCAACAAATCAATAGGTGCACGAGGTAGGAAACCATACACAATTTCAAAAGGGCACATCTTAGTAGTAGAATGCAATGAACGATCATAAGCAAATTCAATATGAGGGAAGCATTCTTCCCACATTTTCTTATTATTCTTTAAAACAGCCCTAAGCATAGTAGACAATGTTCTATTGACTACTTCAGTTTGTCCATCAGTTTGGGGGTGACAAGTAGTACTAAAAAGCAGTTTAGTCCCCAACTTAGCCCATAAACATCTCCAAATGTGGCTAAGAAATTTAGTATCACGATCTGAAACAATAGTATTTGGCACACCATGCAAGCAGATAATTTCACGAAAGAACAAATCAGCAACATTAACAGCATCATCGCTTTTATGACATGGTATAAAGTGTGTCATTTTCAAGAACCTATCCACAACAACAAATATGCTATCCCTCCCCTTCTTTGTTCGAGGTAAACCTAAAACAAAGTCCATAGATATATCCTCCCAAGGAGCACTAGGTACAGGCAAAGGCATATATAAACCATGAGGATTGAGTCGTGACTTAGCTTTTTGACATGTAGTGCAGCGAGCAACAAAACGCTCAACATCCCGTCTCATCTTTGGCCAAAAGAAATGTGTAGCAAGTATATCCTCCGTCTTCTTAACGCCAAAGTGTCCCATTAATCCTCCTCCATGCGCCTCCTGCAACAACAAAAGACGAACGGAGCTAGCTGGAATGCATAGCTTGTTAGCACGAAATACAAATCCATCGTTAAGAACGAACTTGTTCCAAGTTCTCCCTTCCTTACAATTCTGCAATACATCTTTAAATTCAGCATCATGAACATATTGATCTTTGATGGTCTCCAAACCAAATATTTTAAAGTCAAGTTGTGAAAGCATAGTATAACGACGAGACAATGCATCAGCAATAACATTTTCTTTACCCTTCTTGTGTTTAATGACATAAGGGAAAGTCTCAATGAATTCAACCCATTTAGCATGTCCACGGTTCAGTTTTGCTTGACTTTTAATTTGTTTCAAAGATTCATGATCAGAAAGTATAACAAATTCCTTGGGCCATAAATAATGTTGCCATGTTTATAAGGTCCGAACAAGAGCATATAATTCTTTATCATAAGTAGAATAGTTCAGACTAGGCCCACTCAATTTTTCAGAAAAGTAGGCAACTGGTTTGCCATCTTGTAATAACACACCTCGTAATACAATTCCACTAGCATCACATTCAAGCTCAAAAGTCTTATTAAAATCAGGAAGTTGGAGTAAAGGAGCATGTGTCAACTTATCTTTCAATACCATGAAGGCTTCTTCCTGTGCGGTACCCCAAACAAAAGGCACATCCTTCTTTGTAAGCTCATTGAGAGGTGCAGCAATGGTGCTGAAATCTCTCACAAAACGCCTATAGAAACCAGTGAGGCCAAGGAAACTCCTCACTTGTGCGACCGTTTTGGGCTGCGGCCAACTCTCAATAGCTTCAATCTTGGCTTTATTAACTTCAATTCCCTGTGGAGTAACAACATAGCCAAGAAAAGATACTCGGTCGGTGCAAAAGGTGCACTTTTCAAGGTTACCAAACAAACGTGCATCACGTAGATCAATAAAAACAACACGTAAATGTTCCAAATGTTCCTCCAAAGATTTGCTATAAATCAATATGTCATCAAAGTAAACTACCACAAATCGTCCAATGAAAGCATGTAAAACTCCGTTCATTAATCTCATGAAAGTACTAGGTGCATTAGTTAACCCAAAAGGCATAACTAACCACTCATATAATCGAAACTTAGTTTTAAATGTCGTTTTCCATTCATCTCCCAATATCATACGAATTTGATGGTATCCACTACGCAAATCAACTTTGGAGAATATTGTAGAGCCACTCAATTCATCAATATCATCTAGCCTAGGAATAGGATGACGATAACGAATAGTAATATTATTAATGCCTCTACAATCAACACACATACGCGACGTAACATCCTTCTTCGGCACTAAAATGATAGGAACAACACAAGGACTAAGGGATTCGCGTATATAACCTTTGTCGAGCAGTTCTTGTACTTGACGCATAATCTCCTTCGTCTCCTCTGGATTGGTATGGTATGGTGCACGGTTGGGTAATGATGCACCGGGAATTAAGTCAATTTGATGCTCAATCCCTCGAATAGGTGGTAATCCCGGTGGCATGTCTTCTGGAAAGACGTCAGCGAACTCCTGCAAAATGTTACTGACATCAGGAGGCAAAGAGGAAGGCACGTTATCGAAAGAAAATAATGCCTCTTTGCACACAAAATCATAGCAAACAGATTTGCTGGAATCTAGCTCATCAATATCAGATTTTGTGGCAAGTAAACATGCACTTTTCAATTTAATTTCAGAAGCAACACTAGATGGTTTATTATTAGGTTTCATTTGTTGCTCAAATTCTTTTGCCACAATCTGATTTTCACTCTTATTTTTCTCCTGTTTTCCTTTATTAGCTCTATTAATATCATCTTTCAAAATGGATTCAGGAGTCATAGGAAGCAAAGTAATATTTTTATCTTTATTAACAAGAGTATACTGATTGTTTCTACCATGGTGTACAGAATTTTTGTCAAATTGCCATGGTCTACCAAGTAATAAGGAACATGCTTGCATAGGTACCACATCACAATCAACATAAGCAGCATATGTAGAGATACTAAAATGCACACGAACAATACGTGTGACCTTAACCTTGCCGCTGTTATTGAACCATTGGATGTAGTAAGGGACAAACAAAGTTGAACAAACGTCATGCTAAATGGAGTGAATTTATTGAGTCTTTTCCCTATGTCATAAAGTACATCAAGGGCAAAGAAAACATCGTAGCGGATGCTCTTTCCCGCATATGCATGCTTGTCATGCAACTTGAGTTAGATGTCATTGGCTTCAAGCATATTAAAGACTTGTATGTGCATGATGCACCTTTTGCTACTCCTTATGCCAAGTGTTTGTCGCATACATCTTGGGAACGCTATTACCTGAAAGACGGATATCTTATGAGAGCTAACAAACTTTGCATTCCTGAGTCCTCTCTTCATTTGTTGCTTTTGCAGGAATCCCATGGAGGAGGCTTAATGGGACACTTCGGACGCGACAAGACGTTCGCCACTCTCTCGAAGAGCTACTTTTGGCCAAAGATGTTTCGGTATGTCAATCGTTTCACCAACCGGTGTTCTACATGTCGCAAAGCTAAGTCCAAAGCTCAATCTGATGGTCTCTATATGCCCTTACCAATTCCATACCAACCTTGGGAAGACATTAGCATGGACTTTGTACTTGGTTTTTGATGAGGACATCAATACCATTGTTACACCCACAGCCCCTACTGTTACATATACTGGACCAATTACTAGAGCTCGCGCACGCCAATTAAATTACCAGGTACTTTCGTTTCTTGGTAATGATTCTAATGTTCATGAGATTATGATGCTGCCTAAATTGGATACATTTGTTTTGCTTACAAATGAAGGGCCTAGCTTGGAGAAGGATGAACATTGGAGCAAGAACACGCATGGAGTTGATGGCATGCGCAAGGGGATCAAGAACGGAGTTACAAGTGATGATTTCAGGACTTTGAAGCCGCCATAAGGAGTGCATGAAGCCTTGGACGAAATATACAAGATGCCACTTCATAATATTCATCCATAGGCTATTCTAGGTGGCTGTGTCACCTTATTAATGGGCCAGGCCCATGTAATTTCGAAATACTTAAGTGTAGGCTATTTTTAGAGTCCGTATGTGTGGGGAAACAAGAGTTAGGGTTGGTTTCGGACCCCACCCTCAAGGGCCACGAAATTCCCCCCTCTTCCTCCATATATACAGCCCTTAGGGCGTCGTTTAGAATTTGGGGTTTTGTTTAGATTAAAAGTTCGCCATAGCTGCAACTTCGCGTACTTCGTTTGTGTCCAACAACCAGACCAAGACGTCACAGAACCCCACCTTGATCAATAAAGCTTTCATCTTATATTCGCAATATCCCGATTGCAATTCTCAGTTTCTTGCTTGTTCTTCGTTTGCTCGCAGGAAACAGACCCTCGTGGTTAGGTTGATCGTGCTCCGGCGTGGTCAATAACCCTCGGAAGTTGGTTTAGCGATTGCTAAGGCGCGATGTCTCGCACGTTCGTAGTCGGATCGTCAAGGTCGACTCCCACAGAAAACGATGGCCACCATCTCATCGAAACATCGGGACACCTTAGCCTCTATCAAGTGGTATCAGATTTCCAGGTTGCTCGGTGAGATTTTACAGTTTTTCGTAGATTAGATCGAGTCTGTTCTTCATACCTACAGTCCATGAAAAAGCCACAAAAAAAATTTAGGGTTAGTTCATCATACCCGAACCAATCTGAGCCTTTGCATAATCTTTTTAGGGTTTTTGTTTTGTTGAATTTGCGGTTGCATCGTCGTGTCAAGTTGCTGGTCTTAGAGTCTAGTCTTTTAGAGTTTTGAGTTCTGGTCATAAGTTGTCACGCCGCCGCCGCACCATCATCATCGCCCATCTACCACCATTGCTTATCCGCCACCGCTCTGAATCCGTATCCACATACCACCACCAATCCGTATCCATATACCACCACCAATCTGTATCCATATACCACCACCACTACCATATAGCACCACCGCTGCCATATACCACAACCATATATCCACCACCAATCCGAGTTCTTCTCATATTAGGTTTGTTCTTGAGATCAATCTAAATTCCGATTCGTGTTTCCTTGCCTGCGTAGGTCTCGGAAAAAAAAGTCTGGAGACCCCCGGGCAGTTTTTCGGCCAAAATTTTCATGGGCAATTTTTTTCCCTATCCTATTTTTAGGCTTTTCTGAGTCTTTTGAGCCACGTGCCATCATAGTGATTTTTTGTCGCACTTTTTCGTCATCGCTGCCCTGATTTCCAAAAAAAAAGTGAAAAAAAAATTCGTGCCCATCCTATCAGTTTGACGAGGGAAGAGTTTTGAGACACTCGCCATTACAGTGATTTTTCGCAAAAAAAAAAGAGGAGCGCAAAAAAAAAGAGGAGCGCAAAAAAAAGGAGCACAAAAAAAAGAGCGAAAAAAAAAGAGTTCCAGAGTGTGCTTTTCCCTTATTTACGTGCAGCGCCGTGATTTTGTTAGTGTTCTAGGCTCGCGTCTCTAGCACGGTCTAGCCTAGGACCAGCACAGTACCGTCGTTGAGCGTTTATTCAACTTTGCATCTCTGAATTGATTATTGCTGACCCTTTTTGCTACCATACTGTAAGCCTTCCCAGCTCCACATACATCTACATCATGCGTTTGACTCTCCCTGGCAATCGCTCTATCCAAGCTTTTGAGAGTTTTGACTATAACGGTTGCCGATCACCGCCTGCTGCTGGGTAAGAACTGGTAAGAATTTGAGATTTGCTTGACGGATTTGTGACACCCGCCACCACCACCACTTGTTAGTAGTCTGTAGGATCATATTCTTGTGTGTTTCTATTGCTGCTAACCATGCCAGGATCACAATCCGACGAGACTGACTGGGAGAACTTGACGAACAAGGAGCTTCATGATACGTTTCAGCAAATGATGAGTGTACAGGTGCAAGATGTGATAAACAGATTTGAAGAGGCCATGGAGAAGATAGATGGCATGGAGAAGACGTTTGAAACAAAGCTCGATAACAAGTTTGCTGAATTGCTTTCGCGTTTTCCACCACCACCACCGGCTACTCCTGCCGCACCTCTACAACAACAACAACAACACCGACTACCTCCACGTCGGGAAACAGCCCTCCGCCGAGCAAGCCGTGTCCCTCTTCAGTCGGGCCAAACTGCTGGTGCTGCTGTTGATACTTCTATGGCTCCTACTGCTGATGTGGAGGAGGATGATTATGTGGGAGATTATGAGGATGAGGTTGATCAAAATCAGAACTACGTGCCACCACCAGCACAGCAACCACCAGGTCGTCCACATGCAAATAATGGCAATGGTAGGGCTCACCCTCAGGTACGAGATCATGACCATCTCCCTAAACTAAAATTGAATATTCCACCATTTGAGGGTAGATATGTTCCTGATATATATCTTACTTGGGAGTTAGAAACTGAACAACGATTTACATGTTTACAATATCCCAAGGAGAGACGTGTTCCTGCTGCTGTTTGTGCATTCACTAGTTTTGCATGTGTTTGGTGGTCTGAGCATTGTAGATTATATCCTATTCCGGCTACTTGGGCTGCTTTGAAAACTGCTATGCGTACTCGTTGGGTTCCACCATATTATCAACGTGAATTACTTCAAAAATTGCAGCGCTTAAGACAGGGAAAAAATTCTGTAGAAGAATATTATCAGGAATTACAAACTGGCATGATTAGATGTGGTATTGTTGAGGAGAATGAAGCTACGCTTGCACGTTTTATGGGTGGATTAAATAGAGAGATTCAGACCATTCTAGAGTATAAGGAGTATACAAATATCACTCGTTTATTCCATCTTGCTTGTAAAGCTAAACGTGAAGTGCAGGATCGACAGGCATTGGCGCGGACTAACTTTTCTGCAGGTCGACCTTCATCATGGACACCACGTGCATCATCTACTTCCACACGTTCTGCTACACCGGCGCCTCCGTCGGCTGCCACCTCCAACCTTGATACAATAAAGCAGGCACAATCACCACTATCTGCCAAGAGCACACCTTCTGGGCCTGCAAAGAGCTCTTCTTCATCCATGGCATCGACAGGGCAAACACATGATATTATTTGTCGATGTTGCAAGGGTGGAGGTCATTATGCGAGAGAATGCCCATCTAAGCGTGTGATGATTGTTACTGAGGATGGTGGGTATGAGTCCGCTAGTGACTATGATGAGGAGACTTTGGCTCTTATCACACGTGACGAACACGGTGGAGACGATTCTAATCATGAGACGCAATACATGGCTCCTGAAGATGCTGACAGGTATGAATGTTTAGTTGCTCAACGTGTTTTGAGTGTGCAGGTTACACAAGCTGAGCAAAATCAGAGGCATAATTTGTTCCATACAAAGGGAGTTGTGAAGGAACGTTCTGTTCGCGTGATCATAGATGGAGGGAGCTGCAATAACTTGGCTAGCATGAGATGGTGGAGAAGCTATCTCTCACCACAAGACCACATCCACATCCTTACTACATCCAATGGTTCAACAACAGCGGCAAGGTTAAGGTAACACGTACTGTTCGTGTGCATTTTAGTATCTCTACATATGCTGATTATGTTGATTGTGATGTGGTACCTATGCAAGCATGTTCCTTATTACTTGGTAGACCATGGCAATTTGATAAAAATTCTGTGCACCATGGTAGAAACAATCAGTATACTCTTGTTCATAACGATAAAAATATTACTTTGCTTCCTATGACTCCTGATTCCATTTTGAAAGATGATATTAATAGAGCTAATAAAGCAAAACAGGAGACAAATAAGAGTGAAAATCAGATTGTGGCAAAAGAATTTGAGCACCAAATGAAGCCTAATAATAAACCATCTACTGTTGTTTCTGAAATTAAATTGAAAAGTGCATGTTTACTTGCCACCAAATCTGATATTGATGAGCTAGATTTCAGCAAATCTGTTTGCTATGCTTTTGTGTGCAAAGAGGCATTATTTTCATTCGAGGACGTGCCTTCCTCTTTGCCCCCTGCTGTCACTAACATTTTGCAGGAGTTCGCTGACGTCTTTCCACAAGACGTGCCACCGGGATTACCACCTATTCGAGGGATTGAGCATCAAATTGACTTAATTCCCGGTGCTTCGCTACCCAACCGTGCACCATACCGTACCAATCCAGAGGAGACGAAGGAGATTATGCGTCAAGTACAAGAACTGCTCGACAAAGGTTATATACGCGAATCCCTTAGTCCTTGTGCTGTTCCTATCATTTTAGTGCCGAAAAAGGATGGTACGTCATGTATGTGCGTTGATTGTAGAGGCATAAATAATATTACTATTCGTTATCGTCATCCTATTCCTAGGCTAGATGATATGCTTGATGAATTGAGTGGCTCTACAATATTCTCCAAAGTTGATTTGCGTAGTGGATACCATCAAATTCGTATGAAATTGGGAGATGAATGGAAAACAGCATTTAAAACTAAGTTTGGATTATACGAGTGGTTAATCATGCCTTTTGGGTTAACTAATGCACCTAGTACTTTCATGAGGTTAATGAACGAAGTTTTACGTGCTTTCATTGGACGATTTGTGGTAGTTTACTTTGATGACATATTGATTGATAGCAAATCTTTGGAGGAACATTTGGAACATTTACGTGCTGTTTTTATTGCTCTACGTGATGCACGTTTGTTTGGAAACCTTGGAAAGTGCACCTTTTGCACCGACCGAGTATCTTTTCTTGGCTATGTTGTTACTCCACAGGGAATTGAAGTTGATAAATCCAAGATTGAAGCTATTGAGAGTTGGCCGCAGCCCAAAACGGTCACACAAGTGAGGAGTTTCCTTGGCCTCGCTGGTTTCTATAGGCGTTTTGTGAGAGATTTCAGCACCATTGCTGCACCTCTCAACGAGCTTACAAAGAAGGATGTGCCTTTTGTTTGGGGTATCGCACAGGAAGAAGCCTTCACGGTATTGAAAGATAAGTTGACACATGCTCCTTTACTCCAACTTCCTAATTTCAATAAGACTTTTGAGCTTGAATGTGATGCTAGTGGAATTGGATTAGGAGGTGTGTTATTACAAGATGGAAAACCTGTTGCATACTTTTCTGAAAAATTGAGTGGGCCTAGTCTGAACTATTCTACTTATGATAAAGAATTATATGCTCTTGTTCGGACCTTAGAAACATGGCAACATTATTTATGGCCCAAGGAATTTGTTATACATTCTGATCATGAATCTTTGAAACACACTAAAAGTCAAGCAAAACTGAACCGTAGACATGCTAAATGGGTTGAATTCATTGAGACTTTCCCTTATGTCATTAAACACAAGAAGGGTAAAGAAAATGTTATTGTTGATGCCTTGTCTCGTCGTTATACTATGCTTTCACAACTTGACTTTAAAATATTTGGTTTGGAGACCATCAAAGATCAATATGTTCATGATGCTGAATTTAAAGATGTATTGCAGAATTGTAAGGAAGGGAGAACTTGGAACAAGTTCGTTCTTAACGATGGATTTGTGTTTCGTGCTAACAAGCTATGCATTCCAGCTAGCTCCGTTCGTCTTTTGTTGTTGCAGGAGGCGCATGGAGGAGGATTAATGGGACACTTTGGCGTCACGAAGACGGAGGATATACTTGCTACACATTTCTTTTGGCCAAAGATGAGACGGGATGTTGAGCGTTTTTTTGCTCGCTGCACTACATGTCAAAGAGCTAAGTCACGACTCAATCCTCATGGTTTATATATGCCTTTGCCTATACCTAGTGTTCCTTGGGAGAATATATCTATGGACTTTGTTTTAGGTTTACCTCGAACAAAGAAGGGGAGGGATAGCATATTTGTTGTCGTGGATAGGTTCTCGAAAATGGCACACTTTATACCATGTCATAAAAGCGATGATGCTATTAATGTTGCTGATTTGTTCTTTCGTGAAATTATTCGCTTACATGGTGTGCCAAATACTATTGTTTCAGATCGTGATACTAAATTTCTTAGCCACTTTTGGAGATGTTTATGGGCTAAGTTGGGGACTAAGCTGCTTTTTAGTACTACTTGTCACCCCCAAACTGATGGACAAACTGAAGTAGTCAATAGAACATTGTCTACTATGCTTAGGGCTGTTTTGAAGAATAACAAGAAAATGTGGGAAGAATGCTTGCCTCATATTGAATTTGCTTATAATCGTTCATTGCATTCTACTACTAAGATGTGCCCTTTTGAAATTGTGTATGGTTTCCTACCTCGTGCACCTATTGATTTGTTGCCTCTTCCATCTTCAGAGAAGGTTAATTTTGATGCTAAAGAACGTTTTGAATTGATTTTAAAAATGCATGAGTTAACTAAGGAAAACATTGAGCGTATGAATGCTAAATATAAACTTGCTGGAGATAAGGGTAGAAAACATGTTGTGTTTGCGCCTTGAGATCTTGTTTGGTTACATTTGCATAAAGATAGATTTCCTAATCTGCGCAAATCAAAGCTAATGCCACGTGCTGATGGTCCTTTTAAGGTGTTAGAGAAAATAAATGATAATGCATATAAACTTGAGCTACCTGTAGATTTTGGGGTTAGTCCCACTTTTTACATTGCAGATTTGAAGCCTTATTTGGGTGCGGAAGATGCGCTTCCATCGAGGACGACTTCATTTCAAGAAGGGGAGGATGATGAGGACATCAATACCATTGTTACACCCACAGCCCCTACTGTTACATATACTGGACCAATTACTAGAGCTCGCGCATGCCAATTAAATTACCAGGTACTTTCGTTTCTTGGTAATGATTCTAATGTTCATGAGATTATGATGCTGCCTAAATTGGATACATTTGTTTTGCTTACAAATGAAGGGCCTAGCTTGGAGAAGGATGAACATTGGAGCAAGAACACGCATGGAGTTGATGGCATGTGCAAGGGGATCAAGAATGGAGTTACAAGTGATGATTTCAGGACTTTGAAGCCGCCATAAGGAGTGCATGAAGCCTTGGACGAAATATACAAGATGCCACTTCATAATATTCGTCCATAGGCTATTCTAGGTGGCTGCTGTTGGGGAATGTAGCAGAAATTCAAAATTTTCCTACGTGTCACCAAGATCTATCTATGGAGAGACCAGCAACGAGTAGAAGGAGAGTGCATCTACATACCCTTGTAGATCGCTAAGCGGAAACGTTCAAGTGAACGGGGTTGATGGAGTCGTTCTCGTCGTGATTCAAATCACCGATGATCAAGTGCCGAACGGACGGCACCTCCGCGTTCAACACACGTACAGCCCGGTGACGTCTCCCACGCCTTGATCCAGCAAGGAGAGAGGGAGAGGTTGAGGAAGACTCCATCCAACAGCAGCACAACGGCGTGGTGGTGATGGAGGAGCGTGGCAATCCAGCAGGGCTTCGCCAAGCACCATGGGAGAGGAGGAGTAGGGAGAGAGGTAGGGCTGCACCAAGAGGGATAGAACTCATGTGTATGGCAGCCCCAAACCTCATCTATATATAGGGGGAAGGGGGGGTTGCGCCCCCTTTAGGGTTTCCCACCCCCAAGGGGTGCGGCCAGCCCTAGATGGCAAAGGGGAGGTGGCCAAGGGGGGAGAGGAGAGGGAGGCGCACCAATATGGGCCTTAAGGCCCATCTGGACTAGGGTTTGCCCCCTCCCACTCTCCCTTGCGCCTTGAACCCTTGTGGGGGGCGCACCAGCCCTCCTAGGGGCTGGTCCCCTCCCACACTTGGCCCACGCAACCTTCTGGGGCAGGTGGCCCCACTTGGTGGACCCCCGGGACCCTCCCGGTGGTCCCGGTACATTATCGATATCGCCCGAAACTTTTCCGGTGACCAAAACAGGACTTCCCATATATAAATCTTTACCTCCGGACCATTCCGGAACTCCTCGTGACGTCCAGGATCTCATCCGGGACTCCGAACAACATTCGGTAACCACATACAAACTTCCTTTATAACCCTAGCGTCATCGAACCTTAAGTGTGTAGACCCTACGGGTTCGGGAGACATGCAGACATGACCGAGACGTTCTCCGGTCAATAACCAACAGTGGGATCTGGATACCCATGATGGCTCCCACATGTTCCACGATGATCTCATCGGATGAACCACGATGTCAAGGACTTAATCAATCCCGTATTCAATTCCCTTTGTCTAGCGGTATTGTACTTGCCCGAGATTCGATCGTCGGTATACCGATACCTTGTTCAATCTCGTTACCGGCAAGTCTCTTTACTCGTTCCGTAACACATCATCCCGTGATCAACCCCTTGGTCACATTGTGCACATTATGATGATGTCCTACCGAGTGGGCCCAGAGATACCTCTCCGTTTACACGGAGTGACAAATCCCAGTCTCGATCCGCATAAAACAATAGATACTTTCGGAGATACCTGTAGTGCACCTTTATAGTCACCCAGTTATGTTGTGACATTTGATACACCCAAAGCACTCCTACGGTATCCAGGAGTTACACGCTCTCATGGTCGAAGGAAGAGATACTTGACATTGGCAAAGCTCTAGCAAATGAACTACACGATCTTTTGTGCTAGTCTTAGGATTGGGTCTTGTCCATCACATCATTCTCCTAATGATGTGATCCCGTTATCAACGACATCCAATGTCCATAGCCAGGAAACCATGACTATCTGTTGATCACAACGAGCTAGTCAACTAGAGGCTCACTAGGGACATATTGTGGTCTATGTATTCACACGTGTATTACGATTTCCGGATAATACAGTTATAGCATGAATAAAAGACTATTATCATGAACAAAGAAATATAATAATAACACTTTTATTATTGCCTCTAGGGCATATTTCCAACAGTCTCCCACTTGCACTAGAGTCAATAATCTAGTTCACATCATCATGTGATTAACACTGACAGGTCACATCACCATGTGACCAACATCCAAAGAGTTTACTAGTGTCACTAAACTAGTTCACATCATCATGTGATCAAGACTCAATGAGATCTGGGATTTGGTCATGTTCTGCTTGTGAGAGAGGTTTTAGTCAACGGGTCTGAACCTTTCAGATCCGTGTGTGCTTTACAAATCTCTATGTCATCTCCTAGATGTAGCTCCCACGTTCTATTTGGAGCTATTCCAAATAACTATTCTACTTGGAGCTATTCTAAATTATTGCTCCATTATATGTATCCGGTCTCTCTATTCAGAGCTATCCGGATAGGTGTCAAGCTTGCATCGACATAACCCTTTACGACGAACTCTTTTACCACCTCCATAATCGAGAAAATTCCTTAGTCCACTAGTTACTAAGGATAACTTTGACCGCTGTCATGTGAGCCATTCTTGGATCACTCTTGTACCCCTTGACTGACTCATGGCAAGGCACACTTCAGGTGAGGTACACAGCATAGCATACTGAAGAGCCTATGTCTTAAGCATAGGGGACGACCTTCGTCCTTTCTCTCTATTCTGCCGTGGTCGAGCTTTAAGTCTTAACTTCGTACCTTACAACTCAGGCAAGAACTCCTTCTTTGACTGGTCCATCTTGAACACCTTCAAGATCATGTCAAGGTATGTGCTCATTTGAAAGTATTATTAAGCATTTTGATCTATCCTTATAGATCTTGATGCTCAATGTTCAAGTAGCTTAATCCAGGCTTTCCATTGAAAAACACCTTTCAAATAACCCTATATGCTTTCTAGAAATTCTACATCATTTCTGATCATCAATATGTCAACAACATATACTCATCAGAAATTCTATAGTGCTCCCACTCACTTCTTTGGAAATACAAGTTTCTCATAAACTTTGTACAAACCCAAAATCTTTGATCATCATCAAAGCATACATTCCAACTCCGAGATGCTCACTCCAGTCCTTAGAAGGATCGCTGGAGCTAGCATACCTTTTAGCATCCTTAGGATCGACAAAAACTTTCTGATTGTATTACATACAACCTTTCCTTACGAAAACTGGTAAGGAAACTCGTTTTGATATCCATCTGCCAGATTTCATAAATGCAGCTAATGCTAACATGAATCTGACGGACTTAAGCATCGCTACGTATGAGAAAATCTCATCGTAGTCAACTCCTTGAACTTGTGAAAAACTCTTCGCCACAAGTCGAGCTTCATAGATGGTGACATTACCATCCACGTCCGTCTTCTTCTTAAAGATCCATTTATCTCAATGGCTTGCCGATCATCGGGCAAGTCCACCAAAGTCCATGCTTTGTTCTGATACATGAATCCTATCTCGGATTTCATGGCTTCTAACCATTCGTCAGAATTTGGGCCCACCATCGCTTCTCCATAGCTCGTAGGCTCATTGTTGTCTAGCAACATGACTTCCAAGACAGGATTACGTACCACTCTAAAGTAGTACGCATCCTTGTCATCCTACGAGGTTTGGTAGTGACTTGATCCGAAGTTTCATGATCACTATCATAAGCTTCCACTTCAATTGGTGTAGGTGCCATATTTAAAGTGAATGTGGTTGTCTCTAATGCCTATCCCATGAACGATAGTGGTAATTCGATAAGAGACATCATGGTACGCACCATATCCAATAGGGTGCAACTATGATGTTCGGACACACCATCACATTATGGTGTTCCAGGCGGTATTAATTGTGAAACAATTTCCACAATGTCTTAATTGTGTGCCAAAACTCGTAACTCAGATATTCATCTCTATGATCATATCATAGACATTTTATCCTCTTGTCACAATGATCTGCTACTTCACTCTGAAATTACTTGAACCATTCAATAATTCAGACTTGTGTTTCATCAAGTAAATATTCTCAACATCTACTCGAATCATCTGTGAAGTAAGAACATAACGATATTCACTGCATACCTCAGCACTCATTGGACTGGACACATCAAAATGTGTTACTTCCAACAAGTTGCTATCTTGTTCCATCTTACTGAAAACGAGGCTTTTCAGTCATCTTGCCCATGTGGTATGATTTGCATATCTCAAGTGGTTCAAAATCAAGTGAGTCCAAATGATCCATCTATATGGAGTTTCTTCATGCGTAAACACCAATGGACATGGTTTGCATGTCTCAAACTTTTCAAAAACGAGTGAGTCCAAAGATCCATCAACATGGAGCTTCTTCATGCGTTTTACACCAATATGACTTACATGGCAGTGCCACAAGTAAGTGGTACTATCATTACTATCTTATATCTTTTGGCATGAAAATGTGTATCACTACGATCGACATTCAATAAACCATTTATTTAGGTGCAAGACCATCGAAGGTATTATTCAAATAAATAGAGTAACCATTATTCTCCTTAAATGAATAACCGTATTGCGATAGACATAATCCAATCATGTCTATGCTCAACGCAAACACCAATCTCGGTGGTAGAGGGAGCGTGTGATGCTTGATCACATCAACCTTGGAAACACTTCCAACACATATCGTCAGCTCACCTTTAGCTAGTCTCCTTTTATTTCGTAGCTTTTTTTATTTCGAGTTACTAACACTTAGCAACTGAACCGGTATCTTAATACCCTGGTGCTACTAGGAGTACTAGTAAAGTACACATTAACATAATGTACATCCAATATACTTCTATCGACCTTGCCAGCCTTCTCATCCACCAAGTATCTAGGGTAATCTTGCTCCAGTGGTTGTTCCCCTTATTACAGAAGCACTTAGTCTCGGGTTTGGGTTTAACCTCGGGTTTCTTCATTAGAGCAGCAGCTGATTTGCCGTTTCATGAAGTATCCCTTCTTGCCCTTGCCCTTCTTGAAACTAGTGGTTTTACTAACCATCAACGATTGATGCTCCCTTTTGATTTCTACTTTCGCGGAGTCAAACATCGCGAATATCTCAAGGCCCATCATATATGTCCTTGATATATTATAGTTCATCACGAAGCTCTAGCAGCTTGGTGGTAATGACTTCGGAGGAACTATCACTATTTCATCTGGAAGATCAACTCCCACTTGATTCAAGTGATTGTTGCACTCAGACAATCCGAGCACAAGCTCAACAATTGAGCTTCTCTCCTTAGTTTGCAGGCTAAGAAAATCGTCGGAGGTCTTATACCTCTTGACGTGGGCACGAGCCTGAAATCCCAATTTCAGCCCTCGAAACATCTCATATGTTCCGTGACGTTTCAAAAACGTCTTTGGTGCCTCTACTTAAACCATTTAACTGAACTATCACGTAGTTATCAAAACGTGTATGTTCGATGTTCGAAACATCCACAAACGTTGTTTGGGGTTCAGCACACTAAGTGGTGCATTAAGGACATAAGCTTTCTACTGATCGCATAATCGCTACTGTCAACTTTCAACTATATTTTCTCTAGGAACATATCTAAAACAGTAGAACTAAAGCGCGAGCTACGACATAATTTGCAAAAAGGTCTTTTGACTATGTTCAAGATAATTAAGTTCATCTTATGAACTCCCACTCAGATAGACATCCCTCTGGTCATCTAAGTGATTACATGATCCGAGTCAACTAGGCCGTGTCCGATCATCACGTGATACGGACTAGTCATCATCGGTGAACATCTTCATGTTGATCGTATCTGCTATACGACTCATGCTCGACCTTTCGGTCTCCGTGTTCCGAGGCCATGTCTGTACATGCTAGGCTCGTCAAGTTAACCCTAAGTGTTTTCGCTGTGTAAAACTGTCTTACACCCGTTGTATGTGAACGTAAGAATCCATCACACCCGATCATCACGTGGTGCTTAGAAGCGACGAACTGTAGCAACTGTGCACAGTTAGGGGAGAACACTTCTTGAAATTGTTGTAAGGGATCATCTTATTTACTACCGTCGTTCTAAGCAAACAAGATGCATAAACATGATAAACATCACATGCAATCAAATAGAGTAGTGACATGATATGGCCAATATCATATAGCTCCTTTGATCTTCATATTCGGGGCTCCATGATCATCTTGTCACCGGCATGACACCATGATCTCCATCATCGTGTCTTCATGAAGTTGTCACGCCAACGACTACTTCTACTTCTATGACTAACGCGTTTAGCAATAAAGTAAAGTAGTTTACATGGCGTTCTTTAATGACACGCAGGTCATACAATAAATAAAGACAACTCCTATGGCTCCTGCCGGTTGTCATACTCATCGACATGCAAGTCGTGAATCCTATTACAAGAACATGATCAATCTCATACATCACATATATCATTCATCACATCCTTTTGGCCATATCACATCACATAGCATACCCTGCAAAAACAAGTTAGACGTCCTCTAATTGTTGTTTGCATGTTTTACGTGGCTGCTATGGGTTTCTAGCAAGAACGTTTCTTACCTACGCAAAACCACAACATGATATGCCAATTGCTATTTACCCTTCATAAGGACCCTTTTCATCGAATCCGTTCCGACTAAAGTGGGAGAGACTGGCACCCGCTAGCCACCTTATGCACCAAGTGCATGTCAATCGGTGGAACCTGTCTCACGTAAGAGTACGTGTAAGGTCGGTCCGGGCCGCTTCATCCCACAATACCGTCGAAACAAGATTGGACTAGTAACGGTAAGCATATTGAACAAAATCAACGCCCACAACTACTTTGTGTTCTACTCGTGCAAAGAATCTACGCAATAAACCTGGCTCTGATACCACTGTTCGGGAACGTAGCAGAAATTCAAAATTTTCCTACGTGTCACCAAGATCTATCTATGGAGAGACCAGCAACGAGTAGAAGGAGAGTGCATCTACATACCCTTGTAGATCGCTAAGAGGAAACGTTCAAGTGAACGGGGTTGATGGAGTCGTTCTCGTCGTGATTCAAATCACCGATGATCAAGTGCCGAACGGACGACACCTCCGCGTTCAACACACGTACAGCCCGGTGACGTCTCCCACGCCTTGATCCAGCAAGGAGAGAGGGAGAGGTTGAGGAAGACTCCATCCAACAGCAGCACAACGGCGTGGTGGTGATGGAGGAGCGTGGCAATCCAGCAGGGCTTCGCCAAGCACCATGGGAGAGGAGGAGTAGGGAGAGAGGTAGGGCTGCACCAAGAGGGATAGAACTCATGTGTATGGCAGCCCCAAACCTCATCTATATATAGGGGGAAGGGGGGGCTGCGCCCCCTTTAGGGTTTCCCACCCCCAAGGGGCGCGGCCAGCCCTAGATGGCAAAGGGGAGGCGGCCAAGGGGGGAGAGGAGAGGGAGGCGCACCAATATGGGCCTTAAGGCCCATCTGGACTAGGGTTTGCCCCCTCCCACTCTCCCTTGCGCCTTGCACCCTTGTGGGGGGCGCACCAGCCCTCCTAGGGGCTGGTCCCCTCCCACACTTGGCCCACGCAACCTTCTGGGGCAGGTGGCCCCACTTGGTGGACCCCCGGGACCCTCCCGGTGGTCCCGGTACATTACCGATATCGCCCGAAACTTTTCCGGTGACCAAAACAGGACTTCCCATATATAAATCTTTACCTCCGGACCATTCCGGAACTCCTCGTGACGTCCGGGATCTCATCCGGGACTCCGAACAACATTCGGTAACCACATACAAACTTCCTTTATAACCCTAGCGTCATCGAACCTTAAGTGTGTAGACCCTACGGGTTCGGGAGACATGTAGACATGACCGAGACGTTCTCCGGTCAATAACCAACAGCAGGATCTGGATACCCATGATGGCTCCCACATGTTCCACGATGATCTCATCGGATGAACCACGATGTCAAGGACTTAATCAATCCCGTATTCAATTCCCTTTGTCTATCGGTATGTTACTTGCCCGAGATTCGATCGTCGGTATCCAATACCTTGTTCAATTTCGTTACCGGCAAGTCACTTTACTCGTTCCGTAACACATCATCCCGTGATCAACTCCTTGGTCACATTGCGCATATGATGATGTCCTACCGAGTGGGCCCAGAGATACCTCTCCGTTTACACGGAGTGACAAATCCCAGTCTCGATCCGCATAAAACAATAGATACTTTCGGAGATACCTGTAGTGCACCTTTATAGTCACCCAGTTACGTTGTGACGTTTGATACATCCAAAGCACTCCTACGGTATCCAGGAGTTACACGCTCTCATGGTCGAAGGAAGAGATACTTGACATTGGCAAAGCTCTAGCAAATGAACTACACGATCTTTTGTGCTAGTCTTAGGATTGGGTCTTGTCCATCACATCATTCTCCTAATGATGTGATCCCGTTATCAACGACATCCAATGTCCATAGCCAGGAAACCATGACTATCTGTTGATCACAATGAGCTAGTCAACTAGAGGCTCACTAGGGACATATTGTGGTCTATGTATTCACACGTGTATTACGATTTCCGGATAATACAGTTATAGCATGAATAAAAGACAATTATCATGAACAAGGAAATATAATAATAATACTTTTATTATTGCCTCTAGGGCATATTTCCAACAAACACTTCTTGAAATTTTGTAAGGGATCATCTTATTTACTACCGTCGTCCTAAGTAAACAAGATGCATAATCATAATAAACATCACATGCAATCAAATAGTGACATGATATGGCCAATATCATTTTGCTCCTTTTGATCTTCATCTTCGGGGCTCCATGATCATCATCGTCACCGGCATGACACCATGATCTCCATCATCATGATCTCCATCATCGTGTCTTCATGAAGTTGTCACGCCAACGACTACTTCTACTTCTATGGCTAACGCGTTTAGCAATAAAGTAAAGTAAGTTACATGGCGTTCTTCAATGACACGCAGGTCATACAATAAATTAAGACAACTCCTATGGCTCCTGCCGGTTGTCATACTCATCGACATGCAAGTCGTGAATCCTATTACAAGAACATGATCAATCTCATACATCACATATATCATTCATCACATCCTTTTGGCCATATCACATCACATAGCATACCCTGCAAAAACAAGTTAGACGTCCTCTAATTGTTGTTTGCATGTTTTATGTGGCTGCTATGGGTTTCTAGCAAGAACGTTTCTTACCTACGCAAAACCACAACGTGATATGCCAATTGCTATTTACCCTTCATAAGGACCCTTTTCATCGAATCCGTTCCGACTAAAGTGGGAGAGACTGGCACCCGCTAGCCACCTTATGCACCAAGTGCATGTCAATCGGTGGAACCTGTCTCACGTAAGAGTACGTGTAAGGTCGGTCCAGGCCGCTTCATCCCACAATACCGTCGAAACAAGATTGGACTAGTAACGGTAAGCATATTGAACAACATCAACGCCCACAACTACTTTGTGTTCTACTCGTGCAAAGAATCTACGCAATAGACCTAGCTCATGATGCCACTGTTGGGGAACGTAGCAGAAATTCAAAATTTTCCTACGTGTCACCAAGATCTATCTATGGAGAAACCAGCAACGAGTAGAAGGAGAGTGCATCTACATACCCTTGTAGATCGCTAAGCGGAAGCGTTCAAGTGAACGGGGTTGATGGAGTCGTACTCGTCGTGATTCAAATCACCGATGATCAAGTGCCGAACGCACGGCACCTCCGCGTTCAACACACGTACAGCCCGGTGACGTCTCCCACGCCTTGATCCAGCAAGGAGAGAGGGAGAGGTTGAGGAAGACTCCATCCAGCAGCAGCACAACGGCGTGGTGGTGGTGGAGGAGCGTGGCAATCCCGCAGGGTTTCGCCAAGCACCATGGGAGAGGAGGAATAGGGAGAGAGGTAGGGCTGCACCAAGAGGGAGAGAACTCATGTGTATGGCAGCCCCAAAACTCATCTATATATAGGGGGAAGGGGGGGCTGCGCCCCCTTTAGGGTTTCCCACCCCCAAGGGGTGCGGCCAGCCCTAGATGGCAAAGGGGAGGCGGCCAAGGGGGGAGAGGAGAGGGAGGCGCACCAATATGGGCCTTAAGGCCCATCTGGACTAGGGTTTGCCCCCTCCCACTCTCTCTTGCGCCTTGGACTCCTTGTGGGGGGCGCACCAGCCCTCCTAGGGGCTGGTCCCCTCCCACACTTGGCCCACGCAGCCTTCTGGGGCAGGTGGCCCCACTTGGTGGACCCCGGGACCCTCCCGGTGGTCCCGGTACAATACCGATATCGCCCGAAACTTTTCCGGTGACCAAAACAGGACTTCCCATATATAAATCTTTACCTCCGGACCATTCCGGAACTCCTCGTGACGTCCGGGATCTCATCCAGGACTCCGAACAACATTCGGTAACCACATACAAGCTTCCTTTATAACCCTAGCGTCATCGAACCTTAAGTGTGTAGACCCTACGGGTTCGGGAGACATGCAGACATGACCGAGACGTTCTCCGGTCAATAACCAACAGCGGGATCTGGATACCCATGATGGCTCCCACATGTTCCACGATGATCTCATCGGATGAACCACGATGTCAAGGACTTAATCAATCCCGTATTCAATTCCCTTTGTCTAGCGGTATTGTACTTGCCCGAGATTCGATCGTCGGTATACCGATACCTTGTTCAATCTCGTTACCGGCAAGTCTCTTTACTCGTTCCGTAACACATCATCCCGTGATCAACCCCTTGGTCACATTGTGCACATTATGATGATGTCCTACCGAGTGGGCCCAGAGATACCTCTCCGTTTACACGGAGTGACAAATCCCAGTCTCGATCCACATAAAACAATAGATACTTTCGGAGATACCTGTAGTGCACCTTTATAGTCACCCAGTTACGTTGTGACGTTTGATACACCCAAAGCACTCCTACGGTATCCAGGAGTTACACGCTCTCATGGTCGAAGGAAGAGATACTTGACATTGGCAAAGCTCTAGAAAATGAACTACACGATCTTTTGTGCTAGTCTTAGGATTGGGTCTTGTCCATCACATCATTCTCCTAATGATGTGATCCCGTTATCAACGACATCCAATGTCCATAGCCAGGAAACCATGACTATCTGTTGATCACAACGAGCTAGTCAACTAGAGGCTCACTAGGGACATATTGTGGTCTATGTATTCACACGTGTATTACGATTTCCGGATAATACAGTTATAGCATGAATAAAAGACTATTATCATGAACAAAGAAATATAATAATAACACTTTTATTATTGCCTCTAGGGCATATTTCCAACAGCTGCGTCACCTTATTAATGGGCCGGGCCCATGTAATTTCGAAATACTTAAGTATAGGCTATTTTTAGAGTCCGTATGTGTGGGGAAACAAGAGTTAGGGTTGGTTTCGGACCCCACCCTCAAGGGCCACGAAATTCCCCCCTCTTCCTCCATATATACAGCCCTTAGGGCGTCGTTTAGACTTTGGGGTTTTGTTTAGATTAAAAGTTCACCATAGCTGCAACTTCGCGTACTTCGTTTGTGTCCGACGACCAGACCAAGACGTCACAGAACCCCACCTTGATCAATAAAGTTTTCATCTTATATTCGCAATATCCCGATTGCAATTCTCAGTTTCTTGCTTGTTCTTTGTTTGCTCGCAGGAAACAGACCCTCGTGGTCAGGTTGATCATGCTCCGGCATGGTTAATAACCCTCGGAAGTTGGTTTAGCGATTGCTAAGGCGCGACGTCTCGCACGTTCGTAGTCGGATCGTCAAGGTCGACTCCCACATAAAACGATAGCCACCATCTCATCGAAACACCGGGACACCTTAGCCTCTATCAGTTTTCCTAGAACTCGAAATGGCAAGGACCCCGTGTTTGTTGTTGTGGACCGTTTCTCCAAAATGGCTCATTTCATTCCTTGCAACAAGATAGACGATGCTTCACATGTTGCAAATTTGTTTTGTAGGGAAATATTACGTCTTCATGGAATGCCAAGGACAATTGTCTCGGATCGCGACGTCAAGTTCTTGAGTTACTTTCGGAAGACCTTATGCACCAAGCTCGGAATCAAGTTACTCTTCTCCACGGCGTACCACCCTCAAACCGACGGCCAAACGGAGGTGACGAACCGTACACTCTCCACTCTACTACGAGTCTTGATCAAGAAGAACATCAAGGAGTGGGAGGAGTGTCTCCCAATCGCCGAGTTCTCCTACAACCGTGCAAGACATTCGACTACCGGCAAGTCCCCTTTCGAGGTCGTCTATGGATTCAACCCATTGTCCCCATTGGACATTCTTCCTCTACCACTACAAGAGTGCATCAACATGGACGTGAGCGACCGAGTGAACCACCTCAAGAAGATGCATGAAGATACACAGCACACCATAGAGCGCCAAGCACAACGACTCGCGACCAAGCGCAACTCCAACAAGTCCCCAGTGGTGTTCCAACCGGGAGACCTAGTTTGGGTACATCTCCGCAAGGATCGTTTTCCCAAGGAGCGCAAGTCCAAGCTCCTTCTAAGAGCCGATGGCCCATTCAAGGTACTCGCACGCTACAAACGACAACGCCTACAAGGTCGACATCCCACGAGACAAGTACAATGTGAGCAACACATTCAAAGTCAAAGACTTGGCCAAGTACCATGGTGATGAAGATCACGATCCATGGACGGTTCTCTCCCAAGGGGGGGAGATGATGCGGAGCATCCTTCCATCATCCCCATGGAATCTACACCGACACATCAAGCCCCACGTGGACCTATGACAAGAGCTAGAGCACGTGCTTTGGAAACCGAGGTGAACTCCTTCCTACTTAGCTTGCATATGGATACGAATGGAACATTGTTGCTACCTCACCAAGATACGCTATGTCTCATTAGGTACAAAGAGGAACACCACCAAGAGGCTCAGGAGCACCCCCAAGGAGAAGAGAAACCACCCCAAGGCCACGCGGACCAAGAAGGAGTGCAACGGCAGCAAAACTGGAAGTCCCAGGTGACCCCGTGCGCACGGGCCCCCGAGACCCCGTGCCCACGGACTACCCACGAAGTTGACGCTGGAGCACCCCGTGCACACGGGCCTGTACCGTGCCCACGGGCCCAAATTACCCCGTGCGCACGTGTAACGACCCGACCCAAAATCGGTCAAGTCTCTGTGTAGCTGTACCATCCCAAGATCATGTTGGCACACACAGTACATTGATGAAAAGATTCAAAGTTCAATCACACCTGAATTTATTACATGATTCTCATATCGAGTCTTTGTTACAATAGAATAAATTCGGCCGAAGGCCAACTCATGAGAAATAAACTAAATAAGCTATGGAAGTGTAGACGAATAGCGAGTCCATCCGACTCCATAGGGCAATCGCCAAGCGTGGATCGTAGCCTCACTCCTGATCGAAAAACTCCTCTGCAACATAAGACGTTGCAGCCGTGTAGGTCAGCATTCTGAATATGCTGGCAAGTCATAGAGAAAACAACAATAATAATGCTAACACTATATGCAATTTGGCTGTGGGGCTCTAAGTTTAATGTTTTTTGCGAAAAAACCAATTTTCCCTATGACAAAAGGACTTTCTCGCAATTACTACAAAATGTTGGTTATTATTGAGATGGTTCTGCCAACCAATGTCTCATTCCCGATTATTAAATAACCCCTCAATTAATTTATTAAGTTCGGTGTTGAGATTTCCGAAATACTCCAATTTCCAGAGGCTCATTTGTCCGTAACCGGGGACACGACTAATCGATTAGGTTGTTACTCTGCAGTGTCTTGTGCACTTTACCCGCAAGAATCGTTCCCTCCTTTATGTCCTCGCACTGCCTGGTGTTTAAAGACGGGATGAACGAAATAGGGTCTTCCATAGAGTTTCTCTGAGCACTGCCGGTACCCATCCATGTCCTACCGTTCTTCTACATCTGTTGGCACCGTCCGTCCAGAGTCACGCCTAAGGTCAATCCAGCCAGAGCCCATAATGGCTTGCGGCTGCACAGGTAAGCTTCCGGTCAAGGGGTATCCATCCGTCTCTTCGTGGCTGGGTGAAGCTTTTCGCAAGATGTCATGGCGCTTCTCCATGCATCCCGGCCATCCGCTGGTTCCTCCAGGGTGCCCGTCAACCGTCCTCCACCCAGTAGTGAATTTGAAGTCCATCTTGAGCTTGAAGTCATGGGGTTGTCATCATCTTGACTCTCACATCTCCCTTATGAATCACTCAACCAACCCCGTCTACGAGCATAGCAAAAATAAACTACATCGTCCCGGGCAATGGTAACAAGGGGAATTGGGTTCATCCTACCTCATGATACTACTCAAGAACATAACTTAAAATTCTCCTACTGCATGCATGGTGGGGAGGAACAATTCTAATGCAACAAAATCATAGGTATTGTAAAACATGATCAAATGACTTGCCTGGCTGGCGGTCTTCAAACGCTAGTGACTCGAGATAGCAAGCTTCGCACTCCGGAAATTCTATCCAGTCAAACAATAGCACAAATAAGTATTTCACTAAAGACATATCAGCAACTGAAGGGAAACACACAAGCACTCAAACCAAAATCAAAGAAAACTCGAGGAAAAAAATCAAGGTTTCCATCACATCAAGCAACCACAAAAAAATAGTTTTGACCTACTAACACTTTTCTCCAAAACAATGGTTTCACTAACTAACATAAAGGAAAACAGCATACAAACTAGGTGCAAAAAGAATCAAACCAATATCTATTATAGAACTCCTGTTACACCTAAAACAATACTAATAAGAAAATAAAATAAAACTTTTTATTTTGCTGTAAATAAATGTTCACTCTCTGTAACTACAGAAACTAATCTAAAATAAATTATAACATAGGAGAAATAGAATTTAAAAATAACTAGAACAGCAGAAAACAACAGCAAGGTAAATAAACTAGAAAAGCTTTTTTTCACATAAAAACTATTTTTAATAAATACTATAAATGCCCAAATAAATTCCTACTGCTAGGAAAGGTCAAAAGAAAGCAGTGACAAAAAGAATCACTAAAATAAAATAATCCTAACTCAATTTATAGCAGAAAAACTAATCTGACTAAAACTAATATAAAACAATTTTTAAAAACCTAAACATGGCCGAATCTAATTTCTACGGCAACTTTAGGAAATTTGCAAACTAGAGCAAAAAGAATCAACTAAAAATATTAACTAACTTAAAAGATATAGATTTTACAAAACTGGAACTATTCTGTTTGAAAAACAGAAACTAAAATAAAACTAAACAAAAACTATCGCGCTAATGGGCCGAAAGGTGAGCGATTGGAAACTAAATAGCGCTCGGGCGATAAATAGACTAAACCATGCACGCGCTTAATAACAGAAAACCGACCGGTTCGATCTAACTAAACCAGGTAACTAAACCAAAATAAAACCACCTAAAACCGATCTAATCTGAATAAAACCTAACCCTTCACTACTTCTAATCTACGGCGTAGATTGGAGAACAAACGGTGCAGGGGAGGTGGCGGCTTATTGTGGCGGTGATCGACGGCGACAGAGGGTGGCGGAGGTCGGCGTCGAGCGGGGCGGGGTCTCCGGCGGTCGGCGAACGTGGCGAAGACGTCGGGCGGATGAGGTGGAGCAAGGCAGAGGTGGTGGTGATCTCAGTGACGATCGAGGGTGACGGTAGCAAGCGACACGAGCTCGACAGAGCTCCTGGTGAGCTCCAACTCCGGTGACGGGCGGCGATGCTCAAGGTGGCGGCTCCGACGATCCCTGGGCGAGGAGAGGATGTCAAAGAGGTGCGGGGTGAAGTGGAGGTTCGGGTGAAGGTGCTGGGAGGGGCAGAGAGTGCTCACCGGCATCGGGAGTGGTGGCGAACCGAGGCGACGGCGGCGAGATGCGTTCGGCGAGGGCGTGGGCGGTCATGGGTTTCGGGGTTGGGGTTTTAGGGGAATCGAGAGAGGAGAGGCATGTGTATTTATAGGACTTCTTTCTTAGGGAGGAGGTCGAGTCAGGCTAGGGTTTTGGCGAAGGCTCGGACTCGGCCGCTGCGAGCGCGTGCGGGATATGCGCGCGTGGCTTGCGGGAGGAGGAAGACAGGGTGGGGCCGGCGCGTCGGTGAGAGAGGGAGAGGTGGGTTCGGTCGGGTGACCGAAGCGAAGGAGGCTCGGGCGTGCGCCGCGCTGGGCTGGCGGCCTTGGCGTTGGTTGGGCTGCGGCCTTGCTGGCTGGGCCGGTTGGCCTGGGCGTCGGCTGGGCCGGTTGGCCTGGATCGCGCCTGGGCCTTTTCCTTTTTTTGAATTAAGGCAGAGAGAAAAAATAAAATAAGAGAAATCTATAATATTTTTATATAGGACATATATATATATATCAAAATTCTCAGGGGAATTAATCCTATAGCATGGACATTTTTATAGAGGCAAAACAGAAACAAAAAAACATTTTCTGCAAACTCCAAATAAAATTCAAATTTGAATTCAAACCTTTTGGCAATATTTTCTTCTAACATTTTTGGAGTGTTATGTTAGCTCCTCTCATACTTTTTCTCAAGTATTTGTCAGGGATATTGAGGTAGATTTTCAAATGCCAAGTTGAATCCAAATTCAACCAAAACTCAAAAGCCTCTGAAAATTTCCAAATGTCACTCAAATCAAACAAAATGCATAGATGCTTAGCTAATAATTGTAAAACATTCCAAATTTAAATTTGGGATGTTACAAACCTACCCACCTTAAGATGAATCTCGCCCTCGAGAGTCGGGTTGGCTAGCAAATAGGTGCGGGTGGTCTCGGCGGAGATCTTCTTCTCGCTCCCAGGTGGCTTCCTCCTCGGAATGATGACTACACAGAACCTTGCAAAACTTGATGATCTTGCTGCGGGTAACTCTGTTCGCAGTCTCGAGAATCCTGACGGGTTTCTCCTCATAAGTCAGATCACTGTCGAGTTGTATGGCCTCTAGGGGCACTGTGTCTCTCAAAGGAATATCGGCCATCTCAGCATGGCATTTCTTCAGCTGGGAAACATGGAAGATATCATGAACTCCTGACAATCCTTCCGGCAATTCCAGCTTGTATGCAACTTCTCCTCTGCGTTCGAGGATTTTGTAGGGGCCAATGAACCTGGGTGCTAATTTTCCTTTAACCCCAAATCTCTTGATTCCACGAAGTGGGGACACACGGAGATATGCTCAATCTCCAACTTCATACGTTATCTCCTTGCGTTTACTGTCGGCATAACTCTTCTATCTCGACTGGGCTATCTTGAGTCTATCTCGAATCAGCTTGACTTTCTCTTCGGAGTCTCTGATAAGATCGGGACCAAAAAGTTTTCGGTCTCCAACACCATCCCACAGCAATCGTGTTCTGCACCTCCTGCCGTATAGAGCTTCGAAAGGGGCCATCTTTAGACTGGTCTGATAGCTGTTGTTGTACGAGAACTCTGCGTATGGCAAATTGTCATCCCAGCTAGACCCGTAGTCTAGCGCACAGACTCTCGACATGTCCTCCAGAATCTGGTTGACTCTTTCGGTCTGTCCATCTGTCTGCGGATGAAAAGGTGTACTGAACTCCAGCCTTGTACCCAAGGTTTCATGCAACTGATTCCAAGACTTTGAGGTAAATTGTGTTCCTCTGTCTGACACAATACTCCTCGGAACTCCATGCAGACATACGATCCTGGTCATGTATATCTTGGCTAACTTAGCACTAGTATATGTGGTCTTCACGGGAATGAAATGAGCTACCTTGGTCAAGCGATCAACCACTACCCAGATAGAGTCATAACCTGAACGGGTCCTGGGTAATCCTGTGATAAAATCCATTCCAAGTTTTTCCCATTTCCACTCGGGAATCGGCAGTGGTTGAAGTAACCCTGCCGGCTTCTGATGCTCCGCCTTTACTCGCTGACAAACATTGCATATTGCTACGTACTCGGCAATATCCTTCTTCATACCTGTCCGCCAGAAACTTTCCTTCAAGTCCAGATACATCTTGGTGTTGCCTGGGTGAATCAAGTACGGTGAGTCATGGGCCTCCTGAAGAATTAACTTCCTGACCTCTGGGTCATTAGGCACATAGATACGATCCTCGAACCATAAAGTTCCGTGTTCATCTTCACAAAAACCTTTAGCCTTTCCGTTACTCATCTTTTCCTTTATCTCTGCAATTTCCTTGTCCGTCTTCTGCGCTTCATGGATCTTTTCGGTCAGGGTGGACTGAATATCCAAGGTGGCGACAAATCCTCTTGGTACTACTTCCAATCGGAGATCTCTAAGATCGTCGCCTAATTTCTGAGGTAATCCTCAAGCTATGAGGGTGTTCACATGGCTTTTATGGCTCAAGGCATCTGCTACAACATTTGCCTTCCCTGGGTGCTAATCCAATCTCATATCATAGTCCTTGATCGATTCAAGCCATCTCCTTTGTTTGAGGTTCAACTCCTTATACGTGAAAATATACTTCAAGCTCTTATGATCCATGTAAACATCACAACTATTTTCGACAAGGAAATGTCTCCACATCTTGAGTGCGTGCACTACGGCTGCTAACTCCAAATCGTGTGTGGCATAATTCATCTCGTGAGGTCGTAGTTGTCTGGAGGTATAAGCTACAACGTTTCCTTCCTACATGAGTACTCCTCCGAGCCCTTGACGAGAAGCGTCACAATACACCTGATAATCCTTGTGTATGTCCGGCAAAATGAGTGCTGGGGCTGTAACCAGACGTTTCTTCAACTCCTGAAAACTGGCTTCACAATCCTCGGTCCAAATGTACTTTGTTTCCTTCTTCAACAACTCGGTCATGAGTTTAGCAATCTTGGAGAAATTCTCAATAAATCCCCGATAATATCCTGCAAGCCCGAGAAAACTACGGATCTCCTTGACTGAGGTGGGGGATTGCCAGTTGGTGACCGATTCAACCTTGGTGGGGTCGACTGCTATTCCTTCTCCTGAAATAACATTTCCGAGGAATCCGACTTCCTTCAACCAAAATTCACATTTGCTAAACTTGGCATATAACTGATGTTCTCGGAGTTTCTCCAGGACTAGACGCAGATGTTCCTTGTGCTCTTCCTCGCTCTTGGAGAAAACCAATATGTCATCGATGAACACCACGACAAACTTGTCCAGATATTCCATAAATACCTTGTTCATCATGCTCATGAAATACGCAGGGGCATTAGTCAATCCGAATGACATGACGGTATACTCATATAAACCATACCTGGTGGTGAAGGCTGTTTTGGGTATATCCTGTTCACGAATCTTCTGCTGATGATACCCTGATCGAAGATCGATCTTGGAAAATACTTTGGTTCCGACTAGCTGATCAAATAAATCATTAATCATCGGTAGAGGGTACTTATTCTTGATGGTCACGTCGTTCAATGCACGATAATCTACCACCATTCTCAGGGTTCCATCCTTCTTCTCTACCAAAAGAACTGGGGCTCCCCAAGGTGACGAACTTGGGCGAATATATCCTTTCTCCAATAATTCCTTGATCTGCTGCTTGATCTCTTCCAAATCATTCGGGGGCATCCGATACAGTCTCTTGGATATTGGGGCTGTGCCAGGTAATAACTCGATCAAAAATTCTATTTCTCTATCCGGTGGCATTCCTGGTAATTCTTCCGGAAATACATCCGGAAAATCTTGTACTACAGGCACTTCCTCTTGAACCACTCCCGTGAGGGAATTCACCTGCTTCTTTATCGGTATGCATCTGGATACATATTTGATCCTCTTCTGCTCCGGGGTGGTGAGCAAAATCGTCTTGCAGGCACAGTCGATGTTCCCTTCAAACTTCGTCAACCAGTCCATGCCTAGGATCACGTCCAATCCCTGGGATTCTAAGACTATGAGGTCTACGGGAAAATCATGATTTCCGATGCTGAGGGTTGAATGACAGCCTAAGCCTGCCATCATCTCTCCTCATGGAGAAGTGACTTGGATCGGGGTTCTAAGGGTCCTAGTGGGCAACCCATACTTTTCCATAACTACCCTTGATATGAATGGATGCGTTGCACCGGAATCAAAGAGTACCAATACTGGACGTGAATTTAATAAAAACTTACCAACCACAGTTTCTGGCTGATCATAGACATCCTCCACATCAATGTGATTCACCTGAGCATGAGGAGAAGGGTTGGGCTTCTTTGCTAAGCTTCCATTGCCGTTTCCGTTCCCATTCCTCTGCTTGGCCTCTGGACAATCGGTGGCGTAGTGTCCTGTCTTCTGGCACTTGAAATAGGTGATATGACTCAGATCCTTCTGAGTCGGAGCAGGACGGTGCTGGTTGCCGTTGCCTCCATTGCCTGACTTGGGGTTGTTGTCGTGGTTGCGATTGTTCCCATTCCCACCATGGTTATGTCCTCCATGATTGTGTCCTTCATGGGTGTGATGGGTATGTCCTCCCGAGTATGGGGCATAGCGGGGCTTCTGCTGAGCTCCGGAGTTATACTTTCCCTAGCTATATTTCTGCTTGCGACTTTCAATCTGCTGCTGCTTGCCTTCAAGTATAGTGACCTTGTCTACCAGCTCCTGGTAGTTGTTAAAGGTAGCCACCATTAGCTGCATTCCCAGCTCATCATTGAGTCCTTCAAGAAACTTCTCGTGTTTTGTGGCATCTGTGGCCACATCATCTGGGGCATATCGAGATAATTTGCTGAACTCAACCACATACTGCCCCACAGTACGGTTCCCCTGGCGTAAGTTGCAGAACTCACGCTTCTTTAGACTCATGGCTCCAGCTGAGACATGCGCGGTGCGGAAAGCCCGCTGGAACTGATCCCATGCCATGGTGGCGACCGGATAAGTGGCAGTGTAGTTTTCCCACCAAGAGGCTGCAGGTCCATTCAGTTGATGTGCGGCAAAACGCACCTTTCTCAGCATCTGTGCATCCAGCAGTTGTTAGATCCCTTCTGATCTTGCGGAGCCAATCATCAGCTACAATCGGCTCGGTGCTACTAGAGAACACCGGTGGATTCAGCCTTAGAAACCGGGTCAGGTTATCGACAAGGGGTGGTGGCGGTGGATGGTTGTTGTTGTTGCCTTGGTTTTGGATGAGCATTTGCATTAAGGCATTCTGCTGTTGAATCTGCTGGGTGAGCTCCGGCGGGAAAGTGAAACCGGGGTCACGTCTCGGAGGCATCTGGTGTTATGGAGTGGATGAGAAATTAGAATAGAACAAGGGTCTAATGAGAAAATAGCACTACCCAAATGAATGCACAAACACAATCACACCAATCATTTATTCATTCATCTCAAGCAAGGTTCAATTTCACGAAGATGCAACTTTTGGACCGTCTTCAGGCTCCTGCGCATCTGAATCTCTAGAGCCTTGATGTGAGCCTCCAAGTCTTGGACATATGAGCGGACGGAGTTGTCATCTATGGGTGAGCTCCGGCAGGAAAGTGAAACCGGGGTCACGTCTCGGAGGCATCTGGTGTTATGGAGTGGATGAGAAATTAGAATAGAACAAGGGTTTAATGAGAAAATAGCACTACCCAAATGAATGCACAAACACAATCACACCAATCATTTATTCATTCATCTCAAGCAAGGTTCAAACTCGGATTACAAGATCTCACGACTAATCGAAAATAACGGCCTAACTGATCGACGAAAATAAAATATCATGGCGGTTGACTAAATGTCTTCTTCAATTATCCCTGCGTCCTCTGGTGCGGCGTCTCCTCTTGCGACTTCCTTCGGTGGAGCTCTCTTCATAATCCTGGTCATTGCTCACGAGAGGTCCATCATCTCCACTCGGGAAAAGGTCTTCTCCCAGATCCATCTTCTCCTCCAGTGTGGCAATATATTTCTTCCGGTCCTCGAGTCTTTCCATGTCACACCCTAGCTAGTCATGCATTAGAGTGTTGCATCATGTTTATTCCTTCACCAGAAACCTGAAATGGGGATGACAGAACCCCCAGTCCCCTCTGAAACCAACTAGGGTTTACTAAAAACTTTTTCAATGAACCTGAAATGCCCTTCTAAAATGCCCATCATTTTTGTCTTGGTTCAGAACCTCTGCCAAAAGTGGTGCACATTTTCCTAGGCCATCTTAGGGTTTTTGAATTAAATCATAAATATTTCTATTTGGGCATTTAAAATTATATAAAATATTTAAATGCTCAAATATCTCCAAACTAAAATGTTTCATGTTGGAAATAATCCAACTATGGACCAGGAGTAGTTTGGTGATTTTAGGAGTTGCCTAAGTATTTTATTTAATTCAACAAAGTTGCAGAAGTATTAAAAAAACAGAAAACAGAAAGAAATGGAAAAAACTTACCTGGCGCCCAGCACCCGGCCCACCTGCCGGCCCAGCCCAGCGCCGCTCCAGCGAGCTGCTTGCCGGCCAGGCAGGCAGGCAGGTGCCCGACGGCGACCGCAGCG
>NC_057809.1:286171620-286293826 GCF_018294505.1 Triticum aestivum
CGCTCCCCCGCCATGGCCGACGCCACCATCGCCGTGCCTTCGTCGTAGCCGTGCTCCCCGCCACCCGTGCGTCCTCTCATCGTGTCCAGGAGCTCCGCCGCTGTCCACTCCATCGAGCAAGACGAGCCCCGAGCGCTCGCAACGCCCGAGTCCACCACAACGACCTCGCCCGAACCGCCGTCGCCGGAGATCCCCTTCAACGCCGTCGTCGCTCCGGTCCATCTCCGGCCACACCAAGGGCTTCGTCGCACTCACTGTGAGCTTAGCCATCTTCCCCCCTCCTTTTCTTGCTCCCGAGCCGTGTAGCAACCTCCCGGAGCTCAACCGCACCCACCGCCGTGGAGCTCGTCGCCGACGTGCTCCCGGTCACCCTCCGACCACTCCACGGTGTCCATCATGCTCACCGTGTCACTTAGCACCTAGCTAGCCACTCCCCGAGCCTCTCCGACCCCTCTAGCGTCAAGTTCGTCTTCGGCCGAACCCCGGTGGCCGCCAAAGTCGTCGCCGGCGCCAACTCCGGCCACCCCGACCCCAACGGACTCCACCAAGAGCTGCGGCTCGTCCTCAGCTCCACTCCGGTGGTCTCCGCGGCCCATTTGGTGGCCGAAACGGCCAAAACCACTTCCGCCGCCGCGTCGGGCTCGCCGACGGCTAAACGCCGATGCAGCCGACCCGGGTTTGACCACGGGTGGGCCCTGGTTGACTCCCCTGAGTCAATGACAGGTGGGGCCCAACCCTGTTAATTAAACAGGTTTAGTTTTAATTAAACTTTAATTAATCTAATCACACTGACACGCGGGACCCACTGTCAGGTTTGACCTGGACGTGTTCCGTTGACCTGCTGACGTCACACTGACGTCAGGCTGACGCAATAATTGATTTTCTGGAATTAATCTAATATAGGAAATTCCAGAATATAGTTTAAACTTCAAAAATTCATAACTTTTATTCTGTAACTCCAAATCAGACAAATTATATATGAAAAATGATCAGAAAAATCCAATCTATCCATCTGTACTATTTTCATGCATGATTAAACAAGTTAACCTGATGTTTAATGCAGAACAAGGAAAAGCACTTTAAAAGGCCATGTTTGAGTTTGAAATTTGAATCTTTGATTCAAATTGGTACAAACCCTTCTGGTCTTAGTTGCATTAGCCCAACACACTCATATTGCTATGTTTCATGCATGCATCATATTGTTGCACATTGTTTGGTGATGGTTGTGTATCGGTGTTCTTTGCGGCAGGTTCTGCCCCCGAGGAGTACCGTGATTACCCTAACGAAGAACCGTATCAGTGCATCGAACCATCAGGCAAGCAACCAACCATTTGATCATATCGATACAATCCCATGTTCTCGCTCCTGCTCTCTTTTACTGCATTAAGACAACGCATTTCAAACTGTTGTGTGCTACGGTAGTTGAACCCATTTCCTCTGCATGACCTGTCATTGCCACAGTAACTAGATGAAACCCACTAGCATGTGTAGGAGTTGATTGAGCCATATGTATGTGTTGTTCCTACCTTGCTATGCCTGCTATGCTTAGAGTCGTGTCAGGTCTGGTTCATCTGGGTGATGGCTAGAGTGAAATGATTATGTCGGTAATGAGAGTGGTGTGGTGAACACGATTTGGTAAAGGTATCGATGAGAGGCCATGTAGGAGTACATGGTGGGTTGTTTCATTGAAGCCGACCTTAAGCACTGAGATCTGTATGTGTGATTTAAGATACAGCTACTACCATGCATTGGGCCCTGAAATATGACCCCGCTCGACTTCTTATTCACCCTAGCTCTCTGTCCAGGAGTTGCAAGTAGTTTCTGGTGTTTGTAGCCTACTAGAGGCCGTGGACAGCGCTGACCGTAGGGGTGGGCTGTGATGCGGTAGGTACGTGGCCGGGTGTACCGAATACCCGTTAGGTATCTCGGGAACCCTGTTCACATCGTTCGGGGCCGTATGGGAAACCTCGGCCGGACTCCCTGCGGATGAAACCTGGATAGGCGATAAACCTGGACTAGAGGCTTGAGTGTTTAGGTAGGTCGTGGTCTACACCCACGTCGGATTTCGCTTGAAGTCTGCCGAGCACATGTCGTGTGCGGACGCTAAGTGGTGGAAACATGTATGAAGAAGTACACCCCTGCAGGGTTATCATGATCTATTCGAATAGCCGCGTCCGCGGTAAAGGACTACTTGGTTGCCTATACAGTTCATAGACAAGTAAATGGAAACTACTAAAAGCCTCAAGGTAAGTGTGAGTGCCGAGGATGGCTCTTCCGTGGGAAGACGGAGGTGGATCCTCGGTAGTGTATTGAAGTGGAGAATAGTGGACTCGTGTGCGCAAAACCATTTCAAGTTGGAGTCTCGTAGGTTAGCCTGGCCAAGAGTCAAAGCTGGCTTGCTGCAATAACTCCACCAACCCTTCTTGATAATATGCATGTATGTAGGATCTGATGTAAGTCTTGCTGAGTACCTTTGTACTCATGTTGCTATAATTTACATTTTTACAGAAGACGCTGCAACCCCTTCTGATGGGTTCTACGTAGACGTTGACATCAATGAGTAGGCTAAGGCCCAGGTGGTGATCCTGAGCTTGTGAAGGACCACGTAGTATAGCTAGGCTTTCCAAGCCTCTTTTATTTTACTAGTTGTCTGTACTCAGACAAGTTACTTCCGCTGCTGGTTTGTATGACTGTATGACTTGAATGCTGGGTCGTGTGACCCGTACCTATGTGTATGATTATGTATGGCTCCCTGAGCCTTAAATAAAGTACTTGTGTCGTAGAGTCATGTTGTGATGCCATGTTGTATTTGCACATATCGAGCATACTGTGTGTATGCTATTGAAATGCTTGGTATGTGTGGGATCTGACTATCTAGTTGTTTATCTTTAGTAGCCTCTCTTACCGGGAAATGTCTCCTAGTGTTACCACTGAGCCATGGTAGCTTGCTACTGCTCTGGAACACTTAGGCTGGCCGGCATGTGTCCTTCTTCGTTCCTGTGTCTGTCCCTTCGGGGAAATGTCACGCATTGAGTACCGGAGTCCTGTTAGCCCGCTACAGCCCGGTTTACCGGAGTCCTGCTGATGAGGACATCAATACAATTGTTACACCCACAGCCCCTACTGCTATACATACTGGACCAATTACTAGAGCTCATGCACGCCAACTAAATTACCAGGTACTTTCGTTTCTTGGTAATGATTCTAATGTTCATGAGAATATGATGCTGCCTAAATTGGATACATTTGTTTTGCTTACAAATGAAGGGCCTAGCTTGGAGAAGGATGAACATTGGAGCAAGAACAAGCATGGAGATGATGGCATGCGCAAGGGGAACAAGAACGGAGTTACAAGTGATGATTTCAGGACTTGGAAGCCACCATAATGGGTGCATGAAGCCTTGGACGAAATATACAAGATGCCACTTCATAAATTTCGTCCCGAGGCTATTTTAGGTGCTGCGTCACCTTATTATTGGGCCAGGCCCATGTAATTTCGAAATACATAAGTATAGGCTATTTTTAGAGTCCGTATGTGTGGGGAAACAAGAGATAGGGTTGATTTCGGACTCCTCCACCAAGGGCCACGAAATTCCCCCCCTCTTCCTCCATATATACAGCCCTTAGGGCATCGTTTAGACTTTGGGTTTTTGTTTAGATTAAAAGTTCGCCATAGCTGCAACTTCGCGTACTTCGTTTGTGTTCAACGACCAGACAAAGGCGTCACAGAACCCCACCTTGATCAATAAAGCTTTCATCTTATATTCTGATGAGGACATCAATACAATTGTTACACCCACAGCCCCTGCTGCTATACATACTGGACCAATTACTAGAGCTCGTGCACGCCAACTAAATTACCAGGTACTTTCGTTTCTTGGTAATGATTCTAATGTTCATGAGAATATGATGCTGCCTAAATTGGATACATTTGTTTTGCTTACAAATGAAGGGCCTAGCTTGGAGAAGGATGAACATTGGAGCAAGAACAAGCATGGAGATGATGGCATGCGCAAGGGGAACAAGAACGGAGTTACAAGTGATGATTTCAGGACTTTGAAGCCACCATAATGGGTGCATGAAGCCTTGGACGAAATATACAACATGCCACTTCATAAATTTCGTCCCGAGGCTATTTTAGGTGCTGCGTCACCTTATTATTGGGCCAGGCCCATGTAATTTCGAAATACATAAGTATAGGCTATTTTTAGAGTCCGTATGTGTGGGGAAACAAGAGATAGGGTTGATTTCGGACCCCTCCACCAAGGGCCACGAAATTCCCCCCCTCTTCCTCCATATATACAGCCCTTAGGGCATCGTTTAGACTTTGGGTTTTGTTTAGATTAAAAGTTCGCCATAGCTGCAACTTCGCGTACTTCGTTTGTGTTCAACGACCAGACAAAGGCGTCACAGAACCCCACCTTGATCAATAAAGCTTTCATCTTATATTCGCAATATCCAGATTGCAATCTCAGTTTCTTGCTTGTTCTTCGTTTGCTCGCAGGAAACAGACCCTCGTGGTCAGGTTGATCGTGCTCCGGCGTGGTCAATAACCTCTCGGAGTTGGTTTAGCGATTGCTAAGGCGCAATGTCCTCGCACGTTCGTAGTCGGATCGTCAAAGTCGACTTCCACCAAAGCGATATCCATCATCTCATCGAAAGACGGGACACCTTTACCTCTATCAAGTGGAATCAGATTTCCAGGTTGCTCGGTGAGATTTTACAGTTTTTCGTAGTTTAGATCGAGTCTGTTCTTCATACCTACAGTCCACGAAAAAGCCACAAAAAAAATTAGGGTTAGTTCATCATATCCGAACCAATCTGAGCCTTTGCATAATCTTTTTAGGGTTTTGCTTTGTTGAATTTGCGGTTGCATCGTCGTGTCTAGTTGCTGGTCTTAGAGTCTAGTCTTTTAGAGTTTTGAGTTCTGGTCATAAGTTGTCACGCCGCCGCCGCACCATCATCATCGCCCCTGCCATCTACCACCACCGCTTATCCGCCACCGCTCCGAATCTGTATCCATATACCACCACCGATTCATATACCACCACCGATTCATATCCATATCCATATACTACCACCGCTACCACCACCGCTGCCATATAGCACCACCATATATCCACCACCAATCCGAGTTCCTTGCATATTAGGTTTGTTTTCGAGATCCATCTAGATTCCGATTCGTGTTTCCTTGCCGGAGTAGGTTTCGGAAAAAAAAAAATCTGAGTCGGGTAGCCACGCTCCGTTTAGGCCCAAAATTTTTCGAAAACGCATTTTTCGAAAAATTTTCTGGCTATCCTATTTTTAGGTGTTTCTGAGTGTTTTGAGACAGGTGCCATTATAGGAAGTTTTTTTTGACCCGTTTCCAGTTTTTGGGTCCGGCCAGTCAAAAAAAAAAATTGGTCGAAAAAATTTCGTGCCCATCCTGTCAGTTTGAGCTAAGAAGAGTTTTGAGACACTCGCCATTATAGTGCTTTTTTGCAAAAAAAAAGAGCGCAAAAAAAAAGAGCGCAAAAAAAAAGAGCGAAAATTTTTTTTTCAGTGTGTGCTTTTCCCTTGTTTACGTGCCGCGCCGTGATTTTGTTGGTGTTCTAGGCTCGCGTCTCTAGCACAGTCTAGCCTAGGACCAGCACAGTACCGTCGTTGAGCGTTTATTCAACTTTGCATCTCTGAATTGATTATTGCTGACCCTTTTTGCTACCATACTATAAGCCTTCCCAGCTCCACATACATCTACGTCGTGTGTTTGACTCTCCCTGGTAATCGCTCTATCCAAGCTTTGAGAGTTTTTGACTACAACGGTTGCCGATCACCGCCTGCTGCTGGGTAAGAACTGGTAAGAATTTGAGTTTTGCTTGACGGATTTGTGATACACCACCACCACTTCTTAGTAGTCTGTAGGATCATATTCTTGTGTGTTTCTATTGCTGCTAACCATGCCAGGATCACAAGCCGACGAGATTGACTGGGAGAACTTATCGAACAAGGAGCTTCATGATAAGTTTCAGCAAATGATGACTGAACAGGTACAAGATGTGCTGAACAATTTTGAAGAGGCCATGGAGAAGATCACTGGCCTTGAGAAGACGTTCGAAACAAAGCTCGATAACAGATTTAATGAACTGCTTGCGCGTCTTCCACCACCGGCTGCACCTGTCGCACCTCTGCAACAACAACAACTACACCCCCTTCCGAATCAGTATGGACGAGCACAGCGTGTTCCTATTGTGCCAGGACAAAATTCTGGTGCCGCTGTTACTGCTGTTGGTGTTTCTTTGGCTCCTGCTACTGCTCCTGCTGGTACCCAGGAGGATGATGAGTATGCGGGCGATTATGAGGATGAGGTTGATCAAAATCAGATCTACGAGCAGCCACCAGCACCACCACCAGCAGGTCGACCTCAGGTATATATTCGTAATGGTAGGCCTGCACCACCACCTCAGGTACGAGATGATGTCCATATTCCTAAACTGAAATTGAATATTCCACCATTTGAGGGTAGATATGTTCCTGATATATATCTTACTTGGGAGTTAGAAACTGAACAACGATTTACATGTTTACAATATCCTGAGGAGAGACGAGTTGCTGCTGCTGTTTGTGCTTTCACTAGTTTTGCATGTGTATGGTGGTCTGAACATGTAGATTATATCCTATTCCAACTACTTGGGCTGCTTTGAAAACTGCTATGCGTACGCGTTGGGTTCCACCATATTATCAACGTGAATTGCTTCAAAAATTGCAGCGTTTAAGACAAGGAAAAAATTCTGTAGAAGAATATTATCAGGAATTACAAACTGGCATGATTCGATGTGGTATTGTTGAGGAGAATGAAGCTATGCTTGCACGTTTTCTGGGTGGATTAAATAGAGAGATTCAGACCATTCTAGACTATAAGGAGTATACTAATATCACTCGTTTATTCCATCTTGCTTGTAAAGCTGAACGTGAAGTGCAGGATCGACAAGCATTGGCGCGAACTAACTTTTCTGCAGGCCGACCTTCCTCATGGATGCCGCGTGCATCTTCTACTTCAACTGCACCAGCACCTCAATCAGGTGCCTCCTACAGTCGTGATACAAGAAAACAGGAACAACCACCATTATCTGCCAAGAGCGCACCTGCGGGGCCTGCACAGCGTTCTTCTTCTTCCATGGCATCAACAGGGCACACAAGTGATATTATTTGTCGTCGTTGTAAGGGAGGAGGTCATTATGCGAGGGAATGCAAATCTCCGCGTGTGATGATTGCTACCGCGGATGGTGGATATGAGTCCGCTAGTGACTATGATGAGGAGACTTTGGCTCTTATTACACGTGAAGAACATGGTGGAGATGATTCTGATAATGAGACGCAATACATGGCTCCTGAAGACGCTGACAGGTATGAATGTTTAGTTGCTCAACGTGTTTTGAGTGTGCAGGTCACACAAGCTGAGCAAAATCAGAGGCACAATTTGTTCCATACCAAGGGAGTTGTGAAGGAACGTTCTGTGCGCGTCATAATAGATGGAGGGAGCTGCAACAACTTGGCTAGCATGGAGATGGTGGAGAAGCTTTCTCTCACCACAAGACCACATCCTCATCCTTACTACATCCAATGGTTCAACAACAGCGGCAAGGTTAAGGTAACACGTACTGTTCGTGTGCATTTTAGTATCTCTACATATGCTGATTATGTTGATTGTGATGTGGTACCTATGCAAGCATGTTCCTTATTACTTGGTAGACCATGGCAATTTGATAAAAATTCTGTACACCATGGTAGAAACAATCACTATACTCTTGTTCATAAGGATAAAAATATTACTTTGCTTCCTATGACTCCTGATTCCATTTTGAAAGATGATATTAATAGAGCTAATAAAGCACAACAGGAGAATAATAAGAGTGAAAATCAGATTGTGGAAAAAGAATTTGAGCAACAAATGAAGCCTAATAATAAACCATCTAGTGTTGCTTCTGAAATTAAATTGAAAAGTGCATGTTTATTTGCCACCAAATCTGATATTGATGAGCTAGATTTCAGCAAATCTGTTTGCTATGCTTTTGTGTGCAAAGAGGCATTATTTTCATTCGAGGACGTGCCTTCCTCTTTGCCTCCTGCTGTCACTAACATTTTGCAGGAGTTCGCTGACGTTTTTCCACAAGACGTGCCACCGGGATTACCGCCTATTCGAGGGATTGAGCATCAGATTGACTTAATTCCCGGTGCTTCACTGCCAAACCGTGCACCATATCGTACTAATCCAGAGGAGACGAAGGAGATTATGCGTCAAGTACAAGAGCTTCTCGACAAAGGTTATATACGCGAATCCCTTAGTCCTTGTGCCGTTCCTATTATTCTAGTGCCGAAAAAGGATGGTACATCACGTATGTGTGTTGATTGTAGAGGCATTAATAATATTACTATTCGTTATCGTCATCCTATTCCTAGGCTAGATGATATGCTTGATGAATTGAGTGGCTCTACAATATTCTCCAAAGTTGATTTGCGTAGGGGCTACCATCAAATTCGTATGAAATTGGGAGATGAATGGAAAACAGCATTTAAAACTAATTTTGGATTATATGAGTGGTTAGTCATGCCTTTTGGGTTAACTAATGCACCTAGTACTTTCATGAGATTAATGAACGAAGTTTTACGTGCTTTCATTGGACGATTTTTGGTAGTTTACTTTGATGACATATTGATTTATAGCAGATCTTTGGAAGAATATTTGGAACATTTACGTGCTGTTTTTATTGCTCTACGTGATGCACGTTTGTTTGGTAACCTTGGGAAGTGCACCTTTTGCACCGACCGAGTATCTTTTCTTGGCTATGTTGTTACTCCACAGGGAATTGAAGTTGATAAAGCCAAGATTGAAGCTATTGAGAGTTGGCCGCAGCCCAAAACGGTCACACAAGTGAGGAGTTTTCTTGGCCTCGCTGGATTCTATAGGCGTTTTGTGAGAGATTTCAGCACCATTGCTGCACCTCTCAATGAGCTTACAAAGAAAGATGTGCCTTTTCTTTGGGGTACTGCACAGGAAGAAGCCTTCACGGTATTGAAAGATAAGTTGACACATGCTCCTTTACTCCAACTTCCTGATTTTAATAAGACTTTTGAGCTTGAATGTGATGCTAGTGGAATTGGATTTGGAGGTGTGTTATTACAAGATGGCAAACCTGTTGCATACTTTTCTGAAAAATTGAGTGGGCCTAGTCTGAATTATTCTACTTATGATAAAGAATTATATGCTCTTGTTCGGACTTTAGAAACATGGCAACATTATTTATGGCCCAAAGAATTTGTTATACATTCTGATCATGAATCTTTGAAACATATTAAAAGTCAAGCTAAACTGAATCGTAGACATGCTAAATGGGTTGAATTCATTGAGACTTTCCCTTATGTCATTAAACACAAGAAGGGAAAAGAAAATGTTATTGCTGATGCATTGTCTCGTCGCTATACTATGCTTTCACAACTTGACTTCAAAATATTTGGGTTGGAGACCATCAAAGATCAATATGTGCATGATGCTGATTTTAAAGATGTAATGCAGAATTGTAAAGAAGGAAGAATGTGGAACAAGTTTGTTGTTAACGATGGATTTGTGTTTCGTGCTAACAAGCTATGCATTCCAGCTAGCTCCGTTCGTCTTTTGTTGTTGCAGGAGGCGCATGGAGGAGGATTAATGGGACACTTTGGCGTGAAGAAGACGGAGGACGTACTTGCTACACATTTCTTTTGGCCAAAGATGAGACGGGATGTTGAGCGTTTTATTGCTCGCTGCACTACATGTCAAAAAGCTAAGTCACGACTCAATCCTCATGGTTTATATATGCCTTTGCCTGTACCTAGTGTTCCTTGGGAGGATATATCTATGGACTTTGTTGTAGGTTTACCTCGAACAAAGAAGGGGAGGGATAGCATATTTGTTGTCGTGGATAGATTCTCAAAGATGGCACACTTTATACCATGTCATAAAAGCGATGATGCTGTTAATGTTGCTGATTTGTTCTTTCGTGAAATTATTCGCTTGCATGGTGTGCCAAATACTATTGTTTCAGATCGTGATACTAAATTTCTTAGCCACTTTTGGAGATGTTTATGGGCTAAGTTGGGGACTAAACTGCTTTTTAGTACTACTTGTCACCCCCAAACTGATGGAGAAACTGAAGTAGTCAATAGAACGTTGTCTACTATGCTTAGGGCTGTTTTGAAGAATAATAAGAAAATGTGGGAGGAATGCTTGCCTCATATTGAATTTGCTTATAATCGTTCATTGCATTCTACTACTAAGATGTGCCCTTTTGAAGTTGTGTATGGTTTCCTACCTCGTGCACCTATTGATTTGTTTCCTCTTCCATCTTCGGAGAAGGTTAATTTTGATGCTAAACAACGTGCTGAATTGATTTTAAAAATGCATGAGTTAACTAAGGAAAACATTGAGCGCATGAATGCTAAATATAAACTTGCTGGAAATAAGGGTAGAAAACATGTTGTTTTTGCACCTGGAGATCTTGTTTGGTTACATTTGCGTAAGGATAGATTTCCTGATTTGCGCAAATCAAAGTTAATGCCACGTGCTGATGGTCCCTTTAAGGTGTTAGAGAAAATAAATGATAATGCATATAAACTTGAGCTGCCTGCAGATTTTGGGGTTAGTCCCACTTTTAACATTGCAGATTTGAAGCCTTATTTGGGTGAGGAAGATGAACTTCCGTCGAGGACGACTTCATTTCAAGAAGGGGAGGATGATGAGGACATCAATACAATTGTTACACCCACAGCCCCTGCTGCTATACATACTGGACCAATTACTAGAGCTCGTGCACGCCAACTAAATTACCAGGTACTTTCGTTTCTTGGTAATGATTCTAATGTTCATGAGAATATGATGCTGCCTAAATTGGATACATTTGTTTTGCTTACAAATGAAGGGCCTAGCTTGGAGAAGGATGAACATTGGAGCAAGAACAAGCATGGAGATGATGGCATGCGCAAGGGGAACAAGAACGGAGTTACAAGTGATGATTTCAGGACTTGGAAGCCACCATAATGGGTGCATGAAGCCTTGGATGAAATATACAAGATGCCACTTCATAAATTTCGTCCCGAGGCTATTTTAGGTGCTGCGTCACCTTATTATTGGGCCAGGCTCATGTAATTTCGAAATACATAAGTATAGGCTATTTTTAGAGTCCGTATGTGTGGGGAAACAAGAGATAGGGTTGATTTCGGACCCCTCCACCAAGGGCCACGAAATTCCCCCCCTCTTCCTCCATATATACAGCCCTTAGGGCATCGTTTAGACTTTGGGTTTTGTTTAGATTAAAAGTTCGCCATAGCTGCAACTTCGCGTACTTCGTTTGTGTTCAACGACCAGACAAAGGCGTCACAGAACCCCACCTTGATCAATAAAGCTTTCATCTTATATTCGCAATATCCAGATTGCAATCTCAGTTTCTTGCTTGTTCTTCGTTTGCTCGCAGGAAACAGACCCTCGTGGTCAGGTTGATCGTGCTCCAGCGTGGTCAATAACCTCTCGGAGTTGGTTTAGCGATTGCTAAGGCGCGACGTCCTCGCACGTTCGTAGTCGGATCGTCAAAGTCGACTTCCACCAAAGCGATATCCATCATCTCATCGAAAGACGGGACACCTTTACCTCTATCACCTGCTAGCCCAGTGCTACAGCCCAGACCCACTTGCTGATGACCGACACGTTCGTTGCTGGGTCATGGATGCCTGTCCCTGTAAGCACTGTGCCACTTTGGGTTTACGACTAGTCATGTCAGCCCGGGCCCTTTATCATATGGATGCTAGCGACACTATCATATACGTGAGCCAAAAGGCGCAAACAGTCCCGGGCAAAGGTAAGGCGACACCCGTGGGGATACCGTGCGTGAGGCCGCAAAGTGATATGGGGTGTTACAAGCTAGATCGATGTGACATCGAGTCGGGGTCCTGACAGTGTTGGCATCAGAGCCGGACTGCCTGTAGGTTCTCCAAGCCAAACTGGTCGATGTTGAGTCTAGAAATTCTTTAGTTATATGTAGGGGAATTGTTTGTGGGTTGGAACGTAAGGCTCTTTTTACTCCTTTATCTTATGACATTCTGATCTGAGTCAGTCTATTCTTCCACCGGGGGTTAAGGAATTAGGATCTATTCTCTCTATCAGGATCACGTGTTACTAATTAGTAGTACCTTATAGGTTTGATGGTTACAAGCCTAGTTCAGTTCTACTACCACATTATGTTGCTAGGATGGACTCAGAACTTTGATATGATGATGTTGAGTGTGAATGAAATCCTTTGTCAATTGTCTCAAATCCTTCTTGAGCATTTACAGCTGTTATGCTGCCGAAATTTTGCTAGAAATTCTAATGCCTTTGCATTATGATTGTGTTTTCAGATGGCCACTCGCGACCTCAATCAAGTGGTTCGCCTGACTCGATGCCTAGATGTACCCGGTCATACCGCCATGTTGGTCAGGATAATGACTGAGGCTGGATACCGTTGGTATCCTGAGTACACGGTCGAAGAGCAATTCCGAGACTTTAATCAAAACCAGTATCTCTGCACTGTCAGGATATTTCCATCTTATCCTGGGTCCACCGAGCCCCTTCACTGCTCCTATGGACTCGGGGTTACTATTGAGATGGCTGTGCAGGACGCCGCCTACTCTATGATGACCATCATGCGAGTCAGGTCTGGCCTATTTCGGGACTCTGATTTCCGGTATATGCCAGGATCACTTCCGGGAGCACAAGGGTATCTCCAGGCTATCTATGCTGACCCCACTCAGGAGGATTCACGGACTCGCACTACTGCTGAGATGCTCGAGGATAAGGACCGTGAAAATCGGGCCTTGAGGTTAGAGCTCTTCAATACCCGTGCTGACCATTGGGCCACATTGACTCGGTTTGCACCGGCGGTGCAAGCTGGATATTCGGATATGCACGATCTCTATCCTGTGAGATCTGCTCTGCCAGACGTGATGGGTTGGCGTGATGTAGGAGGCATCACCCCACCTCGCGGTCCCCGCAGGCCACCGTCTGTTGGTCCAAGACCTCATCCTAGTCCCTATGGTCCACAAGCTCCGCGAGATCGTCTGTTTCCGGATGATCATGTTGAGCTTCCAGGCTATGGAGGTGACTTCTACGAGGACTACTACGGATCGGTTTGAGTTAGTAGTAGTATCACTAGTTCGTGTTAGCTGTGTCGTCTATCGTCCTGCGTGACTCGTGGGATATGACCTAGTTTGTATCGCCTTCCGGAGGTGTAGGAAAATAATGTATAGGAGCTTGGAATGTTTCCGATGAGATGTAATCCTCTTTTCACCGTAATAGTACCTTGTTTGGTCTTGTGCTAAACCCTGTATGGTGTGTATGACGATGGAATAAAGAAGTAGTTTCTGTATCTACCATGTCATACGGATGATCATCTTGCATTCCGAGTTATTCCTTACATTCTGTATCCTATGTCGGAATTTTATCATCCTGACTAAATCATTGTCTTGTTTACCTAGGATGGTCAACACGCGCACTAACCCTGCTCCTCAAGAGCAGGCTGAAGGCAGTGAAGTCAGGAATGCAAATCTGCCTCATCCTCCTTCCCTAGCCGAGGTTATGATGGAAGCCGAAAGAAACAAGCGGGAGACCAACCGTTTGTTGGAGCGTATTGAACAGAACACGGCACACCATCAGAGGACTAACGTGGTGTCACTCAGTGATTTCATCAAGTTACATCCACCCACGTTCCACCACTCTGTCGAGCCTCTCGACGCTGATGACTGGCTTTGCAGTATTTCTCACAAACTGCGTTCCGCGCTGGTAGCGGAGGCTGACAAGGTCACCTTTGCTGCATATCATCTTGAAGGCCCCGTCAGTCTATGGTGGGAGAATTATGGAGCTATGCGCCCAGCGGGCCATGTCACTACTTGGGCTGAATTCAGCGAGGCTTTCCGTGAACATCACATTCCGGAGGGTCTCATGGACCGTAAACGTGAGGAATTCTGCAGTTTCACTCAGGGCCGACTCTCTGTGGATGCTTACAGCAGGGAGTTCGGTAACCTCGCACGATATGCAACTGAGGAAGTTTCTACTGATGCCAAGAAGCAAGCAAGGTTCCGTAAGGGGCTTAGTCCTGAGCTTCGCCGCGACCTCCGTCTGCATGAGTGCACATCTTTTCAGAAACTTGTTAACAAGGCCATCAGTGCTGAAACTGGTCAGACTGATTATGATGCAACACGCAAGCATGGCCGTGACATGGGTTCCTCATCCGGTGCTGGTCCTCAGAAGCGCCGCGTGTGGGTGCCCAACACCGCCCTGCCACCCAGGTTCACACCGAGGCCATCTTTCCAGGCGCCTCGCCCTGTTCAACAGTCTGCACTAGCCAAGCCCTATGGGGGTCCAACCAACAATGCTCCTCCATGTACCAGTTCCGTGACTTGTTTCAATTGTGGGGAATCTGGTCACTATATGCATGAGTGTCCCCAGACCAACCCCAACCAATCTGCTAAAGTTGTTGGCCATGGCAAGCCGACAGGGAAAGTGTTCCACGCCAAGCCGGCCACCGCTACACGTGGCCATGTCAACTGTATCTCTGCCGAAGAAGCTCAAGAGGATCCCAACGTCGTTCTCGGTACGCTCCTTGTTAATTGCCACCCGGCATCTGTTCTTTTCGATACAGGAGCCTCTCATTCATTTATATCCGAGAACTATGCTCGTTTGCATAACACCGCATTCTGTAACATGCCATCCACTATGGAAATTTCTACTCCCGATTCTAGATGGCAGACCTCCAGGGTAAGTTATGGAAATGAAATCCAAGTCGACAGACTTGTTTTCCTTGCATCTTTGATAGCTCTCAAATTTTCAGATATTAATATCATTTTGGGTATGGACTGGATGTCAGCTCATCATGCCAAAATTGATTGCTTCTCTAGGACTGTTCAACTCACTCATCCTTCGGGGAAGATAGTCAATGTCTTGACCCGACTAGCCGAGCGACAGTTATATTCTCTTAACGCCAGCCCTTTGCCAGACCTTGAGGACGTTCCGGTAGTCCGTGACTTCCCGGATGTCTTCCTAGAGGAATTGCCAGGTGTTCCACCTGACAGGGATGTTGAGTTCGTAATAGACCTCATTCCAGGAACCGTTCCGATTGCCAGAAGACCCTATAAGATGGCACCACTAGAACTAGCCGAGCTTAAGAAACAACTCGATGAGTCCTTGAAAAGGGTTTCATCCGACCTAGTTCATCTCCGTGGGCTTGCCCCGTCCTATTCGTCAAGAAGAAGGATGGTACGGACCGGATGGTTGTAGATTATCGACCTGTCAATTTGGTCACAATCAAGAACAAATATCCGCTCCCCAGGATCAACGACCTGTATGATCAGCTCGCTGGATCCTCAGTCTTCTCCAAGATGGATTTGAGGTTGGGCTACCATCAAATCAAAATCAGAAACGGGGACATTCCTAAAACGGCCTTTGTTACTCGTTATGGCCAATACGAGTACACCGTCATGTCTTTCGGTTTAACCAACGCTCCAGCCACCTTTTCTCGGTTAATGAACTCAATCTTCATGGAGTATTTGGATAAATTCGTCGTGGTTTACCTAGATGATATACTCATCTACTCCAAGAACGAGGAAGAACATGTCGAACATCTAAGGCTAGTGTTGAAGAAACTTCGAGAGCACCGCCTTTATGCCAAGTTTTCCAAATGTGAATTTTGGTTGTCAGAAGTGACCTATCTGGGTCATGTAATATCTGGTAAAGGTATTGCTGTTAACCCTGAGTGAGTTCAAGCCGTCCTTAATTGGACTCCACCTGAATCGGTCAAGCAAGTTCGGAGTTTCCTTGGCCTAGCGAGCTATTGTTGTCGCTTTGTCGAGAACTTCTCCAAAGTTGCTAAACCTCTAACTGAACTCCTTAAGAAGGATAAAAAGTTTGAATGGACTCCACAATGTGAGCACAGCTTTCAGGAACTGAAAAGACGCCTCACTTCTGCTCCCGTTCTGGTACCGCCAGACTTCTCTAAGGACTTTGTTATCTACTGCGACGCCTCGCGACAAGGACTAGGCTGTATTCTCATGCAAGATCGACATGTAATTGCTTACGCCTCACGGCAATTGCACCCACATGAGGAGAATTATCCTACTCATGATCTAGAGCTTGCAGCTGTAGTCTATGCACTTAAAACCTGGCGACATTACCTCCTCGGTAATCATTGCGAAATATTCACTGATCACCAAAGTCTGAAGTACATCTTCACCCAACCGGATTTGAATCTCAGGAAAAGACGTTGGGTCGAGTTGATCACAGATTTCAACTTAGGAATAACTTACACCCCAGGGAAAGCCAACGTCATGGCTGATGCACTAAGTCGTAAATCTTATTGTAACAACCTGATGTTACAACAAAGTCAACCGCTTCTCCATGAGGAATTTCGGAAGCTTAACCTTCACATTGTTCCTCAAGGATTTCTTTCCACCTTGGTGGCGAAACCTACTCTTACGGATCAAATCATCGCTGCCCAGAAGCGAGATAAGGGAATAGCTAAGATCAAGGAGAACATTGCTAGCGGAGGTGCTAGTTGTTTCTCCACAAATGATCATGGTGTTGTGTACTTTGAGAACCGTTTAGTGGTTCCCAAGAACAGCATCTATGATAGTTGATCCTTAAGGAGGCTCATGAATCTCCTCTCACCATTCATCCGGGTAGTACCAAGATGTATCAGGACCTACGCCAGAGGTTCTGGTGGACTAGGATGAAGAGAGAAATTGCTTAGTATATTGCTAATTGCGACGTCTGCCGTCGTGTAAAAGCAGAGCATCAACGGTCTGCTGGCACCCTTCAGCCCCTAGCTATTCCTGAATGGAAATGGGATAAAATTGGTATGGATTTCACTACCGGTTTTCCCAGGACCAAGAGAGGGAATAATGCTATCTTTGTCGTTGTCGATCGTCTTTCCAAAGTGGCCCATTTCTTACCTGTTCGTGAGAGTATAACCGCTAGTCAGCTGGCAGACCTATACATCTCCCGAATAGTGTCTCTCCATGGTGTTCCTTTGGAAATTAACTCGGATCGAGGAAGTCTTTTCACCTCTCGATTTTGGGAAAGTTTCCAAAACGCTATGGGAACCCGCCTTTCCTTTAGCACCGCTTTTCACCCTCAATCGAGTGGTCAAGTAGAACGCGTCAACCAGATTCTAGAAGACATGCTTCGAGCCTCTGTTATCTCTTTCGGAATGGAGTGGGAGAAATGCCTTCCATTTGCCGAATTTGCTTACAACAACAGTTATCAATCTAGCTTGGGTAAAGCCCCTTTTGAAGTTCTCTATGGACGACGGTGTCGAACACCCCTTAACTGGTCAGAGACCGGGGAAAGACAATTCTTTGGCCCGGATATGATTCATGAAGCAGAAGAGCAAGTTCGCATCGTTCGTGAAAAGTTGAAAACAGCCCAATCTCGTCAAAAGAGTCAATATGACCGAAAACATAAGGCTATGACTTTCGAGGTTGACGAGAAGGCTTACCTTCGGGTTAACCCTCTGAAGGGAACCCATCGTTTCGGTATCAAAGGCAAATTGGCTCCTCGTTACATTGGACCTTTTCGCATTCTCGCTAAACGAGGAGAAGTTGCCTACCAGTTGGAACTACCTCCGCACCTCTCCAGAGTCCACGATGTCTTCCACGTTTCTCAACTCAGGCGTTGCTTCTCGGATCCTATCCGTGAAGTGGACTACGAAACGCTTGATCTCCAAGATAATCTTACATATCGAGAGTACCCCATTCGTATCCTCGATCAGGCCGAGCGTACCACTCGACGTCATAATATCAAGTTTCTCAAAGTTCAATGGTCGCACCATTCTGAGGATGAAGCAACTTGGGAAAGGGAGGATCGTCTTCGACTCGAGTATCCCGCCTTCCTCCCGGAGGAACCCAAATCTCGGGACGAGATTCTTTTGAGTGGGGGTGAGTTGTCACACCCTAGCTAGTCATGCATTAGAGTGTTGCATCATGTTTATTCCTTCACCAGAAACCTGAAATGGCGATGACAGAACCCCCAGTCCCCTCTGAAACCAACTAGGGTTTACTAAAAACTTTTTCAATGAACCTGAAATGCCCTTCTAAAATGCCCATCATTTTTGTCTTGGTTCAGAACCTCTGCCAAAAGTGGTGCACATTTTCCTAGGCCATCTTAGGGTTTTTGAATTAAATCATAAATATTTGAATTTGGGCATTTAAAATTATATAAAATATTTAAATGCTCAAATATCTCCAAACTAAAATGTTTCATGTTGGAAATAATCCAACTATGGACCAGGAGTAGTTTGGTGATTTTAGGAGTTGCCTAAGTATTTCATTTAATTCAACAAAGTTGCAGAAGTATTAAAAAAACAGAAAACAGAAAGAAAGGGAAAAACTTACCTGGCGCCCAGCACCCGGCCCACCTGCCGGCCCAGCCCAGCGCCGCTCCAGCGAGCTGCTTGCCGGCCAGGCAGGCAGGCAGGTGCCCGACGGCGACCGCAGCCCGGTGACGTCGTGGACCGGCCTCCCTCGCTCCCCCGAACCCCCCAGACACCCCCTCTCCTCTCCAGCTCCTCCCCCTCGCGCTCCCCCGCCATGGCCGACGCCACCATCGCCGTGCCTTCGTCGTAGCCGTGCTCCCCGCCACCCGTGCGTCCTCTCATCGTGTCCAGGAGCTCCGCCGCTGTCCACTCCATCGAGCAAGCCGAGCCCCGAGCGCTCGCAACGCCCGAGTCCACCGCAACGACCTCGCCCGAACCGCCGTCGCCGGAGATCCCCTTCAACGCCGTCGTCGCTCCGGTCCATCTCCGGCCACACCAAGGGCTTCGTCGCACTCACTGTGAGCTTAGCCATCTTCCCCCCCTCCTTTTCTTGCTCCCGAGCCGTGTAGCAACCTCCCGGAGCTCAACCGCACCCACCGCCGTGGAGCTCGTCGCCGACGTGCTCCCGGTCACCCTCCGACCACTCCACGGTGTCCATCATGCTCACCGTGTCACTTAGCACCTACCTAGCCACTCCCCGAGCCTCTCCGACCCCTCTAGTGTCAAGTTCGTCTTCGGCCGAACCCCGGTGGCCGCCAAAGTCGTCGTCGGCGCCAACTCCGGCCACCCCGACCCCAACGGACTCCACCAAGAGCTGCGGCTCGTCCTCAGCTCCACTCCGGTGGTCTCCGCGACCCATTTGGTGGCCGAAACGGCCAAAACCAGTTCCGCCGCCGCGTCGGGCTCGCCGGCGGCTAAACGCCGGTGCAGCCGACCCGGGTTTGACCACGGGTGGGCCCTGGTTGACTCCCCTGAGTCAATGACAGGTGGGGCCCAGCCCTGTTAATTAAACAGGTTTAGTTTTAATTAAACTTTAATTAATCTAATCACACTGACACGCGGGACCCACTATCAGGTTTGACCCGGACGTGTTCCGTTGACCTGCTGACGTCACACTGACGTCAGGCTGACGCAATAATTGATTTTCTGGAATTAATCTAATATAGGAAATTCCAGAATATAGTTTAAACTTCAAAAATTCATAACTTTTATTCTGTAACTCCAAATCAGACAAATTATATATGAAAAATGATCAGAAAAATCCAATCTATCCATCTGTACTATTTTCATGCATGATTAAACAAGTTAACCTGATGTTTAATGCAGAACAAGGAAAAGCACTTTAAAAGGCCATGTTTGAGTTTGAAATTTGAATCTTTGATTCAAATTGGTACAAACCCTTCTGGTCTTAGTTGCATTAGCCCAATACACTCATATTGCTATGTTTCATGCATGCATCATATTGTTGCACATTGTTTGGTGATGGTTGTGTATCGGTGTTCTTTGCGGCAGGTTCTGCCCCGAGGAGTACCGTGATTACCCTAACGAAGAACCGTATCAGTGCATCGAACCATCAGGCAAGCAACCAACCATTTGATCATATCGATACAATCCCATGTTCTCGCTCCTGCTCTCTTTTACTGCATTAAGACAATGCATTTCAAACTGATGTGTGCTACGGTAGTTGAACCCATTTCCTCTGCATGACCTGTCATTGCCACAGTAACTAGATGAAACCCACTAGCATGTGTAGGAGTTGATTGAGCCATATGTATGTGTTGTTCCTACCTTGCTATGCCTGCTATGCTTAGAGTCGTGTCAGGTCTGGTTCATCTGGGTGATGGCTAGAGTGAAATGATTATGTCGGTAATGAGAGTGGTGTGGTGAACACGATTTGGTAAAGGTATCGATGAGAGGCCATGTAGGAGTACATGGTGGGTTGTTTCATTGAAGCCGACCTTAAGCACTGAGATCTGTATGTGTGATTTAAGATATAGCTACTACCATGCATTGGGCCCTGAAATATGACCCCGCTCGACTTCTTATTCACCCTAGCTCTCTGTCCAGGAGTTGCAAGTAGTTTCTGGTGTTTGTAGCCTATTGGAGGCCGTGGACAGCGCTGACCGTAGGGGTGGGCTGTGATGCGGTAGGTACGTGGTCGGGTGTACCGAATACCCGTTAGGTATCTCGGGAACCCTGTTCACATCGTTCGGGGCCGTATGGGAAACCTCGGCCGGACTCCCTGCGGATGGAACCTGGATAGGCGATAAACCTGGACTAGAGGCTTGAGTGTTTAGGTAGGTCATGGTCTACACCCACGTCGGCTTTCGCTTGAAGTCTGCCGGGCACATGTCGTGTGCAGACGCTAAGTGGTGGAAACATGTATGAAGAAGTACACCCCTGCAGGGTTATCATGATCTATTCGAATAGCCGCGTCCGCGGTAAAGGACTACTTGGTTGCCTATACAGTTCATAGACAAGTAAATGGAAACTACTAAAAGCCTCAAGATAAGTGTGAGTGCCGAGGATGGCTCTTCCGTGGGAAGACGGAGGTGGATCCTCGGTAGTGTATTGAAGTGGAGAATAGTGGACTCGTGTGCGCAAAACCATTTCAAGTTGGAGTCTCGTAGGTTAGCCTGGCCAAGAGTCAAAGCTGGCTTGCTGCAATAACTCCACCAACCCTTCTTGATAATATGCATGTATGTAGGATCTGATGTAAGTCTTGCTGAGTACCTTTGTACTCATGTTGCTATAATTTACATTTTTACAGAAGACGCTGCAACCCCTTCTGATGGGTTCTACGTAGACGTTGACATCAATGAGTAGGCTAAGGCCCAGGTGGTGATCCTGAGCTTGTGAAGGACCACGTAGTATAGCTAGGCTTTCCAAGCCTCTTTTATTTTACTAGTTGTCTGTACTCAGACAAGTTACTTCCGCTACTGGTTTGTATGACTGTATGACTTGAATGCTGGGTCATGTGACCCGTACCTGTGTGTATGATTATGTATGGCTCCCTGAGCCTTAAATAAAGTACTTGTGTCGTAGAGTCATGTTGTGATGCCATGTTGTATTTGCACATATCGAGCATACTGTGTGTATGCTATTGAAATGCTTGGTATGTGTGGGATCTGACTATCTAGTTGTTTATCTTTAGTAGCCTCTCTTACCGGGAAATGTCTCCTAGTGTTACCACTGAGCCATGGTAGCTTGCTACTGCTCTGGAACACTTAGGCTGGCCGGCATGTGTCCTTCTTCGTTCCTGTGTCTGTCCCTTCGGGGAAATGTCACGCATTGAGTACCGGAGTCCTGTTAGCCCGCTACAGCCCAGTTTACCAGAGTCCTGCTAGCCCAGTGCTACAGCCCGGACCCACTTGCTGATGACCGACACGTTCGTTGCTGGGTCATGGATGCCTGTCCCTGTAAGCATTGTGCCACTTTGGGTTTACGACTAGTCATGTCAGCCCGGGCTCTTTATCATATGGATGCTAGCGACACTATCATATACGTGAGCCAAAAGGCGCAAACGGTCCCGGGCAAAGGTAAGGCGACACCCGTGGGGATACCGTGCGTGAGGCCGCAAAGTGATATGGGGTGTTACAAGCTAGATCGATGTGACATCGAGTCGGGGTCTTGACATTCCATAAAATCCTTGACTTCATCCTCATGCTCATAGTGGGCTTCACGTGCTGCATCCTCTGGTTCAATTTCACGAAGATGCAACTTTTGGGCCCTCTTCAGGCTCCTGCGCATCTGAATCTCTAGAGCCCTGATGTGAGCCTCCAAGTCTTGGACATATGAGCGGACGGAGTCGTCATCTATGGTGCGGATAATCTCTCCATCTGCAGTCCTGCGAGAAATCATGGTGTGGTTTGATCCAACAAGCTCGGTCCTGTATTCCTCCTGGATGCGTCCAAGTGCACTATGAACTGCTATGTCTCTCCCGAGTATCCAAGTGGGAGCAGTGAACTTGAAGTCAACGGGCGCTGAGAGGCTTCCGAAAGTTCTCCCTGGTATGTGCACCTTAATCCTATAACGACGGTCTTCTGGAAATGCCATGATAGGGGTCCCGGTGATAGACGACAGAGCAATCTTCAATTCCTTGGTGATATGGACCAGCCTCCTGCCGAAAAGCATTGTCTCATCTGGCTGGCAAAACTCCGGGCGCAGAACTGGGATGAACTTGACGGCCATCTAGAATGTTGAAATCGGAGAGAAGTCAGAAATGAACAGGGGAGTATTACGGAATGATAAGGACATAAAATAAAATAGTTTCTTCCTATGGCTTTCCGATCCTAGGGGTTATGTCCTACGGTCAGCGTGTGCTCTGAATACCATCTTTGTAACGACCCGACCCAAAATCGGTCAAGTCTCTGTGTAGCTGTACCATCCCAAGATCATGCTGGCACACACAGTACATTGATGAAAAGATTCAAAGTTCAATCACACCTGAATTTATTACAGGATTCTCATATCGAGTCTTTATTACAATAGAATAAATTCGGCCGAAGGCCAACTCATGAGAAATAAACTAAATAAGCTACGGAAGCATAGACGAATAGCGAGACCATCTGACTCCATAGGGCAATCGCCAAGCGTGGATCGTAGCCTCACTCCTGATCGGAAAACTCCTCTGCAACATAAGACGTTGCAGCCATGTAGGTCAGCATTCTGAATATGCTGGCAAGTCATAGAGAAAACAACAATAATAATGCTAACACTATATGCAATTTGGCTGTGGGGCTCTAAGTTTTATGTTTTTTTGCGAAAAAGCCAATTTTTCCCTATGACAAAAGGACTTTCCCGCAATTACTACAAAATGTTGGTTGTTATTGAGATGGTTCCACCAACCAATGTCTCATTCCCTATTATTAAATAACCCCTTAATTAATTTATTAAGTTCGGTGTTGAGATTTCCGAAATACTCCAATTTCCAGAGGCTCATTTGTCCGTAACCGAGGACATGGCTAATCGATTAGGTTGTTACTCTGCAGAGTCTTGTGCACTTTACCTGCAAGAATCGTTCCCTCCTGTATGTCCTCGCACTGCCTGGTGTTTGAAGACGGGATGAACGAAACAGGGTCTTCCATAGAGTTTCTCTAAGCACTGCCGGTACCCATCCATGTCCTACCGTTCTTCTACATCTGTTGGCACCGTCCGTCCAGAGTCACGCCTAAGGTCAACCCAGCCAGAGCCCATAATGGCTTGCGGCTGCACAGGTAAGCTTCCGGTCAAGGGGTATCCATCTGTCTCTTCGTGGCTGGGTGAAGCTTTCCGCAAGATGTCATGGCGCTTCTCCATGCATCCCGGCCATCTGCTGGTTCCTCCAGGGTGCCCGTCAAACGCCCTCCACCCAGTAGTGAATTTGAAGTCCATCTTGAACTTGAAGTCATGGGGTTGTCATCATCTTGACTCTCACATCTCCCTTATGAATCACTCAACTAACCCCGTCTACGAGCATAGCAAAAATAAACTACATCGTCCCGGGCAATGGTAACAAGGGGAATTGGGTTCATCCTACCTCATGATACTACTCAAGAACATAACTTAAAATTCTCCTACTGCATGCATGGTGGGGAGGAACATTTCTAATGCCACAAAATCATAGGTATTGTAAAACATCATCAAATGACTTGCCTGGCTGACGGTCTTCAAACGCTAGTGACTCGAGATAGCAAGCTTCGCACTCCAAAAATTCCATCGAGTCAAACAATAGCACAAATAAGTATTTCACTAATGACATATCAGCAACTGAAGGGAAACACACAAGCACTCAAACCAAAATCAAAGAAAAGTCGAGGAAAAAATCAAGGTTTCCATCACATCAAGCAACCACAAAAAAAATAGTTTTGACCTACTAACACTTTTCTTTACAGATCCAAAACAATGGTTTCACTAACTAACATAAAGGAAAACAGCATACAAACTAGGTGCAAAAAGAATCAAACCAATATCTATTATAGAACTCCTGTTACACCTAAAACAAAACTAATAAGAAAATAAAATAAAACTTTTTATTTTACTGTAAATAAATGTTCACTCTCTGTAACTATAGAAACTAATCAAAAATAAATTATAACATAGGAGAAATAAAATTTAAAAATAACTAGAACAGCAGAAAACAACTGCAAGCTAAACAAACTAGAAAAGCTTGTTTTCGCATAAAAACTATTTTTAATAAAGACTATAATGCCCAAATAAATTCCTACTGCTAGGAAAGGTAAAAACAAAGCAGTGACAAAAAGAATCACTAAAATAGAATAATCCTAACTCAATTTATAGCAGAAAAACTAATCTGACTAAAACTAATATAAAACAATTTTTAAAAACCTAAATATGGCCGAATCTAATTTCTGCAGCAACTATAGGAAATTTGCAAACTAGAGCAAAAAGAATCAACCAAAAATATTAAATAACTTAAAAGATATAGATTTTACAAAATTGGAACTATTCTGTTTTAAAAACGGAAACTAAAATAAAACTAAACAAAAACTAATGCGCTAATGGGCCGAAAGGTGAGCGATCGGAAACTAAATAGCGCTCGGGCGATAAATAGACTAAACCGTGCACGCGCTTAATAACAGAAAACCGACCGGTTCGATCTAACTAAACCAGGTAACTAAACCAAAATAAAACCACCTAAAACCGATCTAATCTGAATAAAACCTAACCCTTCACTACTTCTAATCTATGCGTAGATTGCAGATCGAACGGTGGAGTGGAGGTGGCGGCTTACTGCGGCGGTGATCGACAGCGACAGAGGGTGGTGGAGGTCGGCGTCGAGCGGGGCGGGGTCTCCGGCGGTCAGCGAAGGTGGCGAAGACGTCGGGCGGATGCGGTGGAGCGAGGCGAAGGTGGTGGCGATCTCAGTGGCGATCGAGGGTGATGGTAGCGAGCGACACGAGCTCGACAGAGCTCCTGGTGAGCTCCAACTCCAGTGACGGGCGGCGATGCTCAAGGCGGCGGCTCCGACGATCCCTGGGCGAGGAGAGGATGTCAAAGAGGTGTGGGATGAAGTGGAGGTTCGGGTGAAGGTGCTGGGAGGGGCAGAGAGGGCTCACCGGCGTCGGGAGTGGCGGCGAACCGAGGCGACGGTGGCGAGATGCGTTCGGCGAGGGCGTGGGCGGGGGTTTTAGGGGGATCGAGGGAGGAGAGGCATAGGTATTTATAGGACTTCTTTCTTGGGGAAGAGATCGAGTCGGGCTAGGGTTTTGGTGAAGGCTCGGACTCGGCCGGCGCGAGCGCGTGTGGGATATGCGCGCGTGGCTTGCGGGAGGAGGAAGACGGGGTGGGGCCGGCGCGTCGGTGAGAGAGGGAGAGGTGGGTTCGGTCGGGCGACCGAAGCGAAGGAGGCTCGGGCGTGCGCCGCGCTGGGCTGGCGGCCTTGGCGCTGGTTGGGCTGCGGCCTTGCTGGCTGGGCCGGTTGGCCTGGGCGTCGGCTGGGCCGGTTGGCCTGGATCGCGCCTGGGCCTTTTCCTTTTTTTTGAATTAAGGCAGAGAGAAAAAATAAAATAAGATAAATCTATAATATTTTTATATAGGACATATATATATCAAAATTCTCAGCGGAATTAGTCCTATAGCGTGGACATTTTTATAGAGGCAAAACAGAAACAAAAAAAACATTTTCTGCAAACTCCAAATAAAATTCAAATTTGAATTCAAACCTTTTGGCAATATTTTCTTCTGACGTTTTTGGAGTGTCATGTTAGCTCCTCTCTTACTTTTTCTCAAGTATTTGTCAGGGATATTGAGGTAGATTTTCAAATGCCAAGTTGAATCCAAATTCAACCAAAACTCAAAAGCCTCTGAAAATTTCCAAATGTCAGTCAAATCAAACAAAATGCATAGATGCTTAGCTAATAATTGTAAAACATTCCAAATTGAAAATTTGGGATGTTACAGCACGGGCCTCCCAGGATGGACGGCTGTGATCCCCAATCCGAGCCCCTCTTCATCTACTTCGACCCCAAGACTATATAAACCGTACCTAGGGCTATGTTTAGGGTGAGCAAAGTATGAGATGAGATATTTGTGAGCTTTGCTCCTTCTACCTTCCCACTTGTGGAATCAAGGCCCCTTTGGGAAGAATCCTAGTGGATTTCAAGACCTCCTCTAGGAGAAGACTATCTTTAAGACCTCATCTCCTAGGAGTGGGAAGAACTTTGCCATTGTATCTTTCCTTTGACTGTGTTTGTGACTTGTGGATCTTGTATTGCTATTCTAGTGGATGTATAATTGGGGAATTGTTTGAGTGATTTCCTCTTTGTGTTCTTGAGAGTTTGCCCTTTTCCCCCTCCAAGTGTGAAAAGATCCGCCTCTAGGATTTCATCCTATATCAGGCATCTCCCAGGCCCCGGACATCCGGCCAAGGCCTCGGACAGCTGGCCCCTGGAGCGTCATCCACTTCAGCAGCACAGCCGCCAGAAGCTACAGGCCTCGGACATCCGGCCCGACAGCCCGGACATCCGGCCTCTCCCGAGCCCCCGGACCTCCGGCCACTAGCCCGGAAATCCGGCCCCTCCGAACCCGAGAGCAACAAATGCCACCGCTCCAGCCCAGACATCCGCCCCCCCCCCAGCCCGGACATCCAGCGATGCCTGAAAGCCCGGACATCCGGCCCGACCAGCCCGGACGTCCGGCCTTCCCTGTCTGCGCATAGTGAAGGGCCGAGGCCCGTGTATCCCTTCTCCCCCCTAGACTATTTATACTCCACCCCGTACAATTTTCTAGGGTTAGCATTGGTTTAGCTCATTTTAGAGATAGAGCATTGCTCATCCACATCGGATCTACTCCACGAGAGAGACCGCGACCTCTTCGGAGAAGATCCCTTTGGATTCAAGACCTCCTTCTGGAGAAGAACTTCAAGACCTCCTCACGGAGAAGACCGGTTACCGTGTATCGTCCCTAGTTGATTGTGGATCGTGTATCTTACTTTATGTACTCGAGGATCTAGCACATGTGTGACTATTTCTTGTTGGTTGAGTGATTCTCTCGTGTTTCCCCTTGTGATTTCCCTCGTTTTCCCCTCGTGTTCCTCGTGTTCTTCGTGGGATCCGCTCCTTTCGTGAAAGATAGGCCGATTAGGGTTCTACCCTACATCATCTTGGTATCATGAGCCACGTTGATAATGATTTCGGAGCCTCCCCGTTGTGTTTCTAGCCTTGTTTTGTTGTTTTTCGTCCTAATTCGAAAATTCCCCACCAAAAATAGCCCCAATTTTTTTTTGTGATTTGTTGGTGTGTTGACATTTTGTTGGGTTGGATCCGTGGATTTGCTTTGTTTTCGGTGGATCTAGCTTCCCATCCTTTTTCCCCCAATTTCCATCCACCAATTCCTCTGAATTTCGCCCGGATTTGACCTCTCCACGCGGTGTTCATCCCGTTCGTCCCCGGATCCAGAGCCCGAACATCCGGCCCGTCAAGATCGGACATCCGACCTCCAGACATCCGGCCTTCCACCCAGACATCTGACCCCTGGCAGCAACATCTCCATCCACCGCCTCGTTTTTCCGTCCATTTTCCCTAAATTTTGTTCCGGCGCCCACCATATACCACATATACTTCTGCAAACCTCCATCACTTCTGCATAACCCAACCATTTTGGACCATTTCGCTCTCCGACACATTTGCTACTTCGAGGTTTGAGAGTTTGAGTTGCGGTACCGTATCCTCTTGTGTTTCGGCTATCTAGGTACGGTTCGCAATCGACATCACCGCCGCTCACCTTCGCCACGGACGAGGCCTACATCATCACCGCCGTCCTACATCGTCATCAACAACGACCACCTCTACTACACCTTGGTATTCATGCCACCATTTTGACACCATACCGGAAGCAAGACCGGTAACCTCATCTTGGTATTGGACATATCACTCTTGCCATTACATTGATAGCCATCATGGCCTTACTCCTTTGCATTGCTTACCCATCGAGACTAGCCATTGAGTATTGCCGGCAACGAGACTTGTGCACGTTAGTGATCATACTTCCCATAGCATACATACATCATTGTTGCTTATATTGGTATCATCTCTCGTGTCACAAAGTTGTCATCGCATACTCCTTTGCTATCTTGGTTCGTCAAGCATTGTATGAGAAAAGAGCTCAAACATCCAAGAGCCAAACAAGCTTTTAAGCAAAGAGCTTTTAAGCAAGAACCATAGCATCTTACAACATTAAGATTGTCATACTCGATCATCTTGGATCATATCATAGCAACACCTTGCATAGAGCATACATGGGATAGTAGTCGTTGCATTTTTCCTAAGTAGGTTGTGCACAAGTTCTTGTATCCGCCTATTCTGCAATCGTGCTAGCGTCTCTCTAGTGTTGTGCAACAAGAGCATTTTTGTGGATTCCACATTTTGGCTCCTCCTTGGTTGCCCAACCCCACTTATCTTTTTGCTTGTGTGTTTACATGTACCCTATATGCTTGATCTACTTGTTACATTGCATCTTGCGAATCTTTTCCAACATTATTGAAGCTCACTTACAATTGCATCAAATTTTGTGCCACCATCCTAACCAAGCTCCACCAAAAGCTTTACTTGTGTAGGTGTGAGAAACCGACAAGAGCTAGTACCAATTGTGCTATTTCCTTGTCCTACATTGGAGTGATCCTCGATCCACTTTCAACTTCGGTCAAGGTACATTTGGTACTCGTTCTTCTCTTTCTACCACTCACATTTGTCTTGGAATGATGGATAGGCCAAGTACTTCTACCAACCCGCTCTTCATGGAGAAAGACGACGACATGAACTCCTTCGTCACCAAGAGTCACCTCCTTGGTGCACAACGTGCTTTGCATCAAGAGCAACAAGCTATGAGTGAACGCATCGACAACCTTGCCGCCGACTTGCGACTTTCTGAGCAACATACAAGGGACTACTTCGACCACAAGCTCGACGATCACAAGCAAGAGAATGATGCAAGGATGGACGAAATTCGTGCTTTGTTGCTCAACCGCTCTTCTTCCACTTCAAGAAGGAGCCGTTCGAGCCGACACTCCGACTTCACCCTCTCCAGCTCAAGTACACCAACAACAAACACTCTTCGCCGAGCCACGCGCACATATCGTCAAGCAAGCCTCAATCCCCTACGCGACACCAACTCTCAAGAGTGCTGACAATGTCAAACTCAAGAAGCCTTTGCGCTAGCACAAGAATGGCAACGACAACGCCAACATGAAGAGGAAGAGCGAGCGTGTCTACACCAAAATGCGCAAGACGCCGAGGCACAACCTCAAGAACAACAACTCCGTGACACTCAAGCACTTGCGGTGCAACAAACTCTACGCGATTCGAGTCGAGCCGTAGCCGACCGAAGCCGACAAGCCCGTGAACAAGAGGAAGCACTCCACGAAGAAATTCAAGAACGAAGATTTCAAGCTCACGTGTATCGTCAAGTTCCTCCTTGAGCTCGACAAGATCCTCCACGACAAGAACAACATGAAGGTGACAACCCTCCGTGCCAAGAGCACCACGAGTTGAACAATCATCAACAAAATGGGCATCATCATCCCCGACCCCAACACAATGAAGAGCAACGTTAAGGCAAGCTCAAGTTCACGATGCCCAAGTTCAACGGAAGCAATGATCCCGAAGTGATGAGGACATCAATACCATTGTTACACCCACAACCCCTACTGTTATACATACTGGACCAATTACTAGAGCTCGTGCACGCCAATTGAATTATCAGGTACTTCCGCTTCTTGGTAACGATTCTAATGTTCATAAGAATATGATGTTGCCTAAATTGGATACATTTGTTTTGCTTACAAATGAAGGGCCCAGCTTGGACAAGAAAGATGAACCTTGGAGCAAGTTCAAGCATGGAGATGATGGCATGCGCAAGGGGAACAAGAACGGAGTTACAAGTGATGATTCCAGGACATTGAAGCCACCATAATGAGTGCATGAAGCCTTGGACAAAATATACAAGATGCCACTTCATAAATTTTGTCCAGAGGCTATTCTAGGTGCTGCGTCACCTTATTATTGGGCCAGGCCCATGTATTTTCGAAGTACTTAAGTATAGGCTGTTTTTAGAGTCCGTATGTGTGCGGAAACAAGAGTTAGGGTTGGTTTCGGACCCCTCCACCAAGGGCCACGAAATTCCCCCTCTCTCCTCCATATATACAGCCCTTAGGGCATCGTTTAGACTTCGGGTTTTGTTTAGATTAAAAGTTTGCCATAGCTGCAACTTCGCGTACTTCATTTGTGTCCAACGACCAGACCAAGACGTCACAGAACCCCACCTTGATCAATAAAGCTTTCATCTTATATTCGTAATATCTAGATTGCAATCTCAGTTTCTTGCTTGTTCTTCATTTGCCTGCAGGAAACAGACCTTCGTGGTCAGGTTGATCGTGCTCCGGCATGGTCAATAACCTCTCGGAGTTGGTTTAGTGATTGCTAAGGCGCGACGTCCTCGCACGTTTGTAGTCGGATCGTCAAAGTCGACTTCCTCCAAAACGATCGCCACCATCTCATCGAAAGACGGGACACCTTTGCCTCTATCAAGTGGTATCAGATTTCCAGGTTGCTCGGGGAGATTTTTCAAGTGGTAAACTAATGCACCTAGTACTTTCATGAGATTAATGAACAAAGTTTTACGTGCTTTCATTGGACGATTTGTGGTAGTTTACTTTGATGACATATTGATTTATAGCAAATCTTTGGAGGAACATTTGGAACATTTACGTGTTGTTTTTATTGCTCTACGTGATGCACGTTTGCTTGGTAACCTTGGAAAGTGCACCTTTTGCACCGATCGGGTATCTTTTCTTGGCTATGTTGTTACTCCGCAGGGAATTGAAGTTGATAAAGCCAAGATTGAAGCTATTGAGAGTTGGCCACAGCCCAAAACGGTCACACAAGTGAGGAGTTTCCTTGGCCTCGCTGGTTTCTATAGGCGTTTTGTGAGAGATTTCAGCACCATTGCTGCACCTCTCAACGAGCTTATAAAGAAGGATGTGCCTTTTGTTTGGGGTACCGCACAGGAAGAAGCCTTCACGGTATTGAAAGATAAGTTGACACATGCTCCTTTACTCCAACTTCCTGATTTTAATAAGACTTTTGAGCTTGAATGTGATGCTAGTGGAATTGGATTAGGAGGTGTGTTATTACAAGATGGCAAAACTATTGCATACTTTTCTGAAAAATTGAGTGGGCCTAGTCTGAACTATTCTACTTATGATAAAGAATTATATGCTCTTGTTCGGACCTTAGAAACATGCCAACATTATTCATGGCCCAAGGAATTTGTTATACATTCTGATCATGAATCTTTGAAACACATTAAAAGTCAAGCAAAATTGAACCGTAGAAATGCTAAATGGGTTGAATTCATTGAGACTTTCCCTTATGTCATTAAACACAAGAAGGGTAAAGAAAATGTTATTGCTGATGCATTGTCTCGTTGTTATACTATGCTTTCACAACTTGACTTTAAAATATTTGGTTTGGAGACCATCAAAGATCAATATGTTCATGATGCTGAATTTAAAGATGTATTGCAGAATTGTAAGGAAGGGAGAACTTGGAACAAGTTCGTTCTTAACGATGGATTTGTGTTTCGTGCTAACAAGCTATGCATTCCAGCTAGCTCCGTTCGTCTTTTGTTGTTGCAGGAGGCGCATGGAGGAGGATTAATGGGAGACTTTGGCATCAAGAAGACGGAGGATATACTTGCTACAAATTTTTTTGGCCAAAGATGAGACGGGATGTTGAGCGTTTTGTTGCTCGCTGCACTACATGTCAAAAAGCTAAGCCACGACTCAATCCTCATGGTTTATATATGCCTTTACCTGTACCTAGTGTTCCTTGGGAGGATATATCTATGGAATTTGTTTTAGGTTTACCTCGAACAAAGAAGGGGAGGGATAGCATATTTGTTGTCGTGGATAGGTTCTCGAAAATGGCACACTTTATACCATGTCATAAAAGCGATGATGTTGTTAATGTTGCTGATTTGTTCTTTTGTGAAATTATTGGCTTGCATGGTGTGCCAAATACTATTGTTTCAGATCGTGATACTAAATTTCTTAGCCACTTTTGGAGATGTTTACGGGCTAAGTTGGGGACTAAACTGCTTTTTAGTACTACTTGTCACCACCAAACTAATGGACAAACTGAAGTAGTCAATAGAACATTGTCTACTATGCTTAGGGCTGTTTTGAAGAATAATAAGAAAATGTGGGAAGAATTGTTTGCCTCATATTGTAATTGCTTATAATCGTTCATTGCATTCTACTACTAAGATGTGCCCTTTTGAAATTGTGTATGGTTTCCTACCTCGTGCACCTATTGATTTGTTGCCTCTTCCATCTTGGGAGAAGGTTAATTTTGATGCTAAAGAACGTGCTGAATTGATTTTAAAAATGCATGAGTTAACTAAGGAAAACATTGAGCGTATGAATGCTAAATATAAACTTGCTGGAGATAAGGATAGAAAACATGTTGTGTTTGCACCTGGATATCTTGTTTGGTTACATTTGTGTAATGATAGATTTCCTAATTTGCGCAAATCAAAGCTAATGCCACGTGCTGATGGTCCTTTTAAGGTGTTAGAGAAAATAAATGATAATGCATATAAACTTGAGTTGCCTGTAGATTTTGGAGTTAGTCCCACTTTTAACATTGCGGATTTGAAGCCTTATTTGGGTGAGGAAGATGAGCTTTCGTCGAGGATGACTTCATTTCAAGAAAGGGAGGATGATGAGGACATCAATACCATTGTTACACCCACAGCCCCTGTTGTTATATATACTGGACCAATTAGTAGAGTTCGCGCACGCCAATTGAATTATCAGGTACTTTCGTTTCTTGGTAACGATTCTAATGTTCATAAGAATATGATGCTGCCTAAATTGGATACATTTGTTTTGCTTACAAATGAAGGGCCCGGCTTGGACAAGAAAGATGAACCTGGGAGCAAGTTCAAGCATGGAGATGATGGCATGCGCAAGGGGAACAAGACGGAGTTACAAGTGATGATTCTAGGACTTTGAAGCCACCATAATGAGTGCATGAAGCCTTGGACAAAATATACAAGATGCCACTTCATAAATTTCGTCCAGGGGCTATTCTAGGTGCTGCGTCACCTTATTATTGGGCCAGGCCCATGTATTTTTGAATTACTTAAGTATAGGCTGTTTTTAGAGTCCGTATGTGTGGGGAAACAAGAGTTAGGGTTGGTTTTGGACCCCTCCACCAAGGGCCACGAAATTCCCCCTTTCTCCTCCATATATACAGCCCTTAGGGCATCGTTTAGACTTTGGGTTTTTTTAGATTAAAAGTTCGCCATAGCTGCAACTTCGCGTACTTCGTTTGTGTCCAACGACCAGACCAAGACGTCGGGACACCTTTGCCTCTATCAAGTGGTATCAGCTTTCCAGGTTGCTCAGTGAGATTTTCCAGTTTTTCGTAGTTTAGATCGAGTCCGTTCTTCATACCTACAGTCCACGAAAAAAAGCCAAAAAAATTAGGGTTAGTTCATCATATCCGAACCACTCTGAGCCTTTGCAGTCTTTTCGGTATTTTGCTTTATTGAATTTGCGGTTGCATCGTCGTGTCTAGTTGCTGGTCTTAGAGTCTACTCTTTTAGAGTTTCGAGTTCCGGTCATAAGTTGTCACGCCGCCGCCGCACCATCATCATCGCCCCTGCCATATACCACCACCAATCCGTCTCCATATACCATCACCAATCCGTATCCATATACCACCACCAATCCGTCTCCATATAACACCACCAATCTGTATCCATATACCACCACCGCTGCCATATCCTACCATCAAATATCCGCCATCAATCCGAGTTCCTTTCATATTAGGTTTGTTTTCGAGGTCCGTCTAATTTCTGATTCGTGTTTCCTTGCCTGAGTAGGTTTCGAAAAAAACAGTTTTAGGCCAAAATTTTTGCAGGCAATTTTTTCCCTATCCTTTTTAGGCTTTTCTGAGTCTTTTGAGCCACGTGCCATCATAGTGATTTTTTGTCGCACTTTTTCGTCATCGCTGCCCTGATTTCCGAAAAAAACAGTCAAAGAAATTCCGCGCCCATCCTATCAGTTTGACGAGGCAAGAGTTTTGAGACACATGCCATTATAGTGATTTTTCGCAAAAAAAAGAGGAGTGCCAAAAAAAGAGGAGCGCAAAAAAACAGAGCGAATTTCTTTTTTTCCTGAGTGTGCTTTTCCCTTGTTTAAGTGCAGCGCCATGATTTTGTTAGTGTTCTAGGCTCGCGTCTCTAGCACGGTCTAGCCTAGGACCAGCACAATACCGTCGTTGAGCGTTTATTCAACATTGCATCTCTGAATTGATTATTGCTGACCCTTTTTGCTACCATATTATAAGACTTCCCAGCTCCACATACATCTACGTCATGCGTTTGACTCTCCCTGGTAATCGCTCTATCCAAGCTTTGAGAGTTTTGACTACGACGGTTGCTGATCACCGCCAGCTGCTGGGTAAGAACCGGTAAGAATTTGAGATTTGCTTGACGGATTTGTGACATCCACCACCTCTTGTTAGTAGTCTGTAGGATCATATTCTTGTGTGTTTCTATTGTTGCTAACCATGGTAGGATCACAAGCCGATGAGACTGACTGGGAGAACATGACAAATAAGGAGTTGCATGATAAATTTCAGCAAATGATGAGTGGACAGGTGCAAGATGTGCTAAACAGATTTGAAGAGGCCATGGAGAAGATAGATGGCATGGAGAAGACGTTCGAAACAAATCTCGATAACAAGTTTAATGAATTGCTCGCGCGTGTTCCACCACCACCACCGGCTGCCCCTAACGCACCTCTCCAACAACAACAACAACAACAACAACAACAACAACAACAACAACAACAACAACAACAACAACAACAACAACAACAACAACAACAACAACAACGTCGCTTTCCAAATCAAGTGGGACGAGCACAACACGTTCCCATTGACCCTGGGCAAAATTCTAGTGCCGCTGTTGATGCTTCTGCCGCTCATGCTGCTACTGCAGAGGTGGAGGACCATTACGAGGATGAGGTTGACCAAAATCAGAACTACGTGCAACCACCAGCACCACCACCACCAGGTCGTCCTCATGCATATCATCGCAACGGTAGGGCTACACCACCACCTGAGGTACATGACCATCTTCCTAAACTAAAATTGAATATTTCACCATTTGAGGGTACATATGTTCCTGATATATATCTTACTTGGGAGTTAGAAATTGAACAATGATTTACATGTTTACAATATCGTGAGGAGAGACGTGTTCATGCTGTTGTTTGTGCTTTCACTAGCTTTGCATGTGTTTGGTGGTCTGAACATTGTAGATTAGATCCTACTCCAGCTACTTGGGCTGCTTTGAAAACTGCTATGCGTACTCGTTGGGTTCCACCATAATATCAACGTGAATTACTTCAAAAATTGCAGCGTTTAAGAGAAGGAAAAATTGTGTAGAAGAATATTATCAGGAATTACAAACTGGCATGATTAGATGTGGTATTGTTGAGGAGAATGAAGTTATGCTTGCACGTTTTATGGGTGGATTAAATAGACAGATTCGGTCCATTCTAGAGTATAACGAGTATACTAATATCACTCATTTATTCCATCTTGCTTGTAAAGCTAAACGTGAAGTGCAGGATCGACAAGCATTGGTGCGAACTAACTTTTCTGCAGGTCGATCTTCATCATGGACACCACGTGCATCCTCTACTTCCACTCCACCAGCACCTCCATCAGGTGCCACCTCCAGCCATGATACAAGAAAGCAGGCACAACCACCACTATCTGCCAAGAGCACACCTGCCGGACCTGCGCAGAGCTCTTCTTCTTCCATGGCATCAACAGGTCACACATGTGATATTATTTGTCGTCGTTGTAAGGGAAGAGGACATTTTGCGAGAGAATGCCAATCTCAGCGTGTGATGATTGCTACTAAGGATGGTGGGTATGAGTCCGCTAGTGACTATGATGAGGAGAATTTGGCTCTTATTACACATGAAGAACATGGTGGAGAGGATTCTGGTCATGAGACGCAATACATGGCTGCTGAAGATGCTGACAGGTATGAACATTTAGTTGCTCAACGTGTTTTGAGTGTGGACATTACACAAGCTGAGCAAAATCAGAGACATAATTTTTTCCATACAAAGGGAGTTGTGAAGGAACGTTCCGTTCGCGTCATCATAGATGGGGGGAGCTGCAATAACTTGGCTAGCATGGAGATGGTGGAGAAGCTATCTCTCACCACAAGACCACATCCACATCCTTACTACATCCAATGGTTCAACAACAGCGGCAAGGTTAAGGTAACACGTACTGTTTGTGTGCATTTTAATATCTCTACATATGTTGATTATGTTGATTGTGATGTGGTACCTATGCAAGCATGTTCTTTATTACTTGGTAGACGATGGCAATTTGATAAAAATTATGTACACCATGGTAGAAACAATCAGTATACTCTTGTTCATAAGGATAAAAATATTACTTTGCTTCCTATGACTCCTGATTCCATTTTGAATGATGATATTAATAGAGCTAATAAAGCAAAATAGGAGAAAAATAAAACTAAAATTCAGATTCTGGCAAAAGAATTTGAGCAACAAATGCATCCTAATAATAAACCATCTAGTGTTGCTTCTGAAATTAAATTGAAAAGTGCATGTTTACTTACCACCAAATTTGATATTGATGATTTAGATTTTAGCAAACTTGTTTGCTATGCTTTTGTGTGCAAAGAGGCATTATTTTCATTCAAGGACGTGCCTTCCTCTTTGCCTCCTACTGTCATTAACATTTTGCAGGAGTTCGCTGACGTCTTTCCACAAGATGTGCCACCGGGATTACCACCTATTCGAGGGATTGAGCATCAAATTGACTTAATTCCCGGTGCATCATTACCCAACCGTGCACCATACCGTACCAATCCAGAGGAGACGAAGGAGATTATGCGTCAAGTACAAGAACTTCTCGACAAAGGTTATATACGTGAATCCCTTAGTCCTTGTGCTATTCCTATCATTTTAGTTCCAAAAAAGGATGGTACGTCGCGTATGTGCATTGATTGTAGAGGCATTAATAATATTACTATTCGTTATCGTCATCCTATTCCTAGGCTAGATGACATGCTTGATGAATTGAGTGGCTCTACAATATTCTCCAAAGTTGATTTGCGTAGTGGATACCATCAAATTCGTATGAAACTGGGAGATGAATGGAAAACAACATTTAAAACTAAGTTTGGATTATAAGAGTGGTTAGTCATGCCTTTTGGGTAAACTAATGCACCTAGTACTTTCATGAGGTTAATGAATGAAGTTTTACGTGCTTTCATTGGACGATTTGTGGTTGTTTACTTTGATGACATATTGATTTATAACAAATCTTTGGAGGACCATTTGGAACATTTACGTGTTGTTTTTATTGCTCTACGTGTTGCACATTTGTTTGGTAACCTTGGAAAGTGCACCATTTGCACCGACTGAGTATCTTTTCTTGGCTATGTTGTTACTCCACAGGGAATTGAAGTTGATAAAGCCAAGATTGAAGCTATTGACAGTTGGCCGCAGCCCAAAACGGTCACACAAGTGAGGAGTTTCCTTGGCCTCGCTGGTTTCTATAGGCATTTTGTGAGAGATTTCAGCACCATTGCTGCACCTCTCAACGAGCTTACAAAGAAGGATGTGCCTTTTGTTTGGGGTACCGCACAGGAAGAAGCCTTCACGGTATTGAAAGATAAGTTGACACATGCTCCTTTACTCCAACTTCCTGATTTAAATAAGACTTTTGAGCTTGAATGTGATGCTAGTGGAATTGGATTAGGAGGTGTATTATTACAAGATGGCAAACCTGTTGCATACTTTTCTAAAAAATTGAGTGGGCCTAGTCTGAACTGTTCTACTTATGATAAAGAATTATATGCTCTTGTTCGGACCTTAGAAACATGGCAACATTATTTATGGCCAAAGGAATTTTTTATACATTCTGATCATGAATCTTTGAAACACATTAAAAGTCAAGCAAAGCTGAACCGTGGACATGCTAAATGGGTTGAATTCATTGAGACTTTTCCTTATGTCATTAAACACAAGAAGGGTAAAGAAAATGTTATTGCTGATGCATTGTCTCGTCGTTATACTATGCTTTCACAACTTGACTTTAAAATATTTGGTTTGGAGACCATCAAAGATCAATATCTGCATGATGCTGAATTTAAAGATGTATGGCAGAATTGTAAGGAAGGGAGAACTTGGAACAAGTTCGTTCTTAACGATGGATTTGTGTTTCGTGCTAACAAGCTATGCATTCCTACTAGCTCCGTTCATCTTTTGTTGTTGCAGGAGGCGCATGGAGGAGGATTAATGGGACACTTTGGCGTCAAGAAGACGGAGGATATACTTGCTACATATTTCTTTTGGCTAAAGATGAGACGAGATGTTGACGTTTTGTTGCTCGCTGCACTACATGTCAAAAAGCTAAGTCACGACTCAATCCTCATGGTTTATATATGCCTTTACCTATACCTAGTGTTCCTTGGGAGGATATATCTATGGACTTTGTTTTAGGTTTACCTCAAACAAAGAAGGGGAGGGATAGCATATTTGTTGTCGTGGATAGGTTCTCGAAAATGGCACACTTTATACCATGTCATAAAAGCGATGATGCTGTTAATGTTGCTGATTTGTTCTTTCGTGAAATTATTCGCTTGCATGGTGTGCCAAATACTATTGTTTCAGATCGTGATACTACATTTCGTAGCCACTTTTGGGGATGTTTATGGGCTAAGTTGGGGACTAAACTGCTTTTTAGTACTACTTGTCACCCCCAAACTGATGGACAAGCTGAAGTAGTCAATAGAACATTGTCTACTATGCTTAGGGCTGTTTTGAAGAATAACAAGAAAATGTGGGAAGAATGCTTGCCTCATATTGAATTTGCTTATAATCGTTCATTGCATTCTACTACTAAGATGTGCCCTTTTGAAATTGTGTATAGTTTCCTACCTCGTGCACCTATTGATTTGTTGCCTCTTCCATCTTCGGAGAAGGTTAATTTTGATGCTAAAGAATGTGCTGAATTGATTTTAAAAATGCATGAGTTAACTAAGGAAAACATTGAGCGTATGAATGCTAAATATAAACTTGCTAGAGATAAGGGTAGAAAACATGTTGTGTTTGCGCCTGGAGATCTTGTTTGGTTACATTTGCGTAAAGATAGATTTCCTAATCTGCGCAAATCAAAGCTAATGCCAGGTGCTGATGGTCCTTTTAAGGTGTTAGAGAAAATAAATGATAATGCATATAAACTTGAGCTGCCTGCAGATTTTGGGGTTAGTCCCACTTTTAACATTGCAGATTTGAAGCCTTATTTGGGTGAGGACGATGAACTTCCGTCGAGGACGACTTCATTTCAAGAAGGGGAGGATGATGAGGACATCAATTCCATTGTTACACCCACAGCCCCTGTTGCTATACATCCTGGACCAATTACTAGAGCTCGCGCACACCAATTGAATTATCAGGAACTTTCATTTCTTGGTAACGATTCTAATGTTCATGAGAATATGATGCTGCCTAAATTGGATACATTTGTTTTTCTTGCAAATGAAGGGCCTAGCTTGGACAAGAAAGATGAACCTTGGAACAAGTTCAAGCACGGAGATGATGGTATGCGCAAGGGGATCAAGAACGGAGTTACAAGTGATGATTTCAGGACTTTGAAGCCACCATAAGGAGTGCATGAAGCCTTGGACAAAATATACAAGATGCCACTTCATAAATTTCGTTCAGAGGCTATTTTAGCTGTTGCGTCACCTTATTATTGGGCCAGGCCCATGTATTTTCAAAATACTTAAGTATAGGCTGTTTTTAGAGTCTGTATGTGTAGGGAAACAAGTGTTAGGGTTGGTTTCGGACCCCTCCTCCAAGGGCCATGAAATCCCCCACTCTTCCTCCATATATACAACCCTTAGGGTGTCGTTCAGACTTTGGGTTTTGTTTAGATTAAAAGCTCGCCATAGCTGCAACTTCACGTACTTCATTTGTGTCCAACGACCAGACCAAGACGTCACAGAACCCCACCTTCAATCAATAAAGCTTTCATCTTATATTCGCAATATCCAGATTGCAATATCAGTTTCTTACTTGTTCTTCGTTTGCTCGCAGGAAACAGACCCTCGTGGTCAGGTTGATCGTGCTCAGGCGTGGTCAATAACCCCTCGGAAGTTGGTTTAGCGATTGCTAAGGCGCGACATCTCGCACGTTCGTAGTCGGATCGTCAAGGTCGACTCCCACAGAAACGATAGCCACCATCTCATCGAAACATCGGGACACCTTCGCCTCTATCAGAAAAGAGCGCCTCTATGCTAATATGGAGAAATGCCTTTTTGGTGTTGATAAGCTTGTTTTCTTGGTGTTTGTTGTTTCTTCTAAGGGTGTTCATGTTGATGAGTGCAAGATCAATGCTATGAAGACTTGGCCGCAACCAACCAACTTGCATCAAGTGCGTAGTTTTCTTGGCCTTGCGGGTTTCTATCGTCGCTTTGTGAAGGATTTTAGCACCATTGCTTCGCCTTTGCATGCTTTGGGCAAGAAGAATGCGCCTTTTGTTTGGGGACCATCCCAAGATACCGCATTCAATGAGCTTAAGAATTTGCTTACTCATGCTCCCGTGCTTGCTTTACCCAACTTCAATGAGCCTTTTGAGATTCATTGTGATGGTAGTGGTAATGGCATAGGAGGTGTGTTAACGCAAGAGAAGCGCCCCATAGCTTACTTTAGTGAGAAACTTTCCGGAGCGCAACTCAATCATCCCATCTATGACAAAGAGTTGTATGCTTTAGTCCGTGTTTTGCATGAATGGGAACATTACTTTCGTCCCCATGAGTTTATCATTCATACCGATCATGAGACTCTCAAGTATCTAAAGGGACAAACCAAGTTGAACAAGCGTCATGCTAAATGGAGTGAATTTATTGAGTCTTTTCCTTATGTCATCAAGTACATCAAGGGTAAAGAAAACATTGTAGGGGATGCTCTTTCCCGCATATGCATGCTTGTTACACAACTTGAGTTAGATGTCATTGGCTTCGAGCATATCAAAGACGTGTCTGAGCATGATGCAACTTTTGCTACTCCTTATGCCAAGTGTTTGTCGAATACATCTTGGGAACGCTATTACATCAAAGATGAATATCTTATGAGAGCTAACAAACTTTGCATCCCCGAGTCCTCTCTTCGTTTGTTGCTTTTGCAGGAATCTCATGGAGGAGGCTTAATGGGACATTTCGGACGCGGCAAGACGTTCACCACGCTCTCGAAGAACTACTTTTGGCCAAAGATGTTTCGGGATGTCAATCGTTTCACCAACCGATGCTCTACATGTCGCAAAGCTAAGTCCAAAGCTCAATCTCATGGCCTCTATATGCCCTTACCAATTCCATACCAACCATGGGAAGACATTAGTATGGACTTTGTACTTGGTTTGCGTAGGACTCGAAATGGGAAAGATTCCATATTTGTCGTTGTGGACCGTTTTTAAAAAATGGCAATTTTATTCCTTGCAACAAGATAGACGATGCTTCACATGTTGCTAATCTCTTTTGTAGGGAAATATTGCGTCTCCATGGTGTGCCAAAGACTATCGTCTTAGACCGTGACGTCAAGTTCCTTAGCTACTTTTGGAAGACCCTATGCGCCAAGCTCGGAATCAAGCTACTTTTCTCCACGGCTTACCATCCTCAAACCGATGGCCAAACAGAGGTGACCAACCACACACTCTCCGCTCTACTTCGAGTACTCATCAAGAAAAACATCAAGGAGTGGGAGGAGTGCCTACGTATCGCCGAGTTCGCCTACAACCGAGCAAGACATTCAACAACCAGCAAGTCCCCCTTCGAGGTAGTCTACGGATTCAACCCATTTTCATCATTGGACATTCTTCCTCTACCACTCCAAGAGTGCATCAATTTGGACGCAAGTGCACGAGCGACCCATCTCGAGAAGGTGCATGAGGATACAAGAAACACCATCGAGCGTCAAGTACAACGCCTTGCGACCAAGCTCAACGTCAACAAGCACCCTATGATATTCAACATTGGAGACCTCGTGTGGCTACACCTTCGCAAGGACCGCTGTCCCCAAGAACGCAAGTCCAAACTTCGACCATGCATGGACGGACCATTCAAGGTGCTTGCATGCTACAACAACAACGCATATAAGATCGACATCCCTCGTGACAAGTACTCCGTGAGCGACATCTTCAACATCAAAGATCTCTCGCCCTACCATGATGATGAGGATTTCGATCCGAGGACGGATCTTCCCCAAGGGAGGGGAGATGATGCGGAGCATCCCAAGGTCATCCCCATGGACGCACCTACACCTCCAACGACACCACTTGGACCAATGACACGAGCCCGAGCCAACGCTATCGAAGATAAGGTGAACTCACTCCTCTCTGAACTCCCACTTCCTATGCATGAGACATGGCTACTACCTAAGTCTGAGGTGTTGTGCATGATTAGGCACCAAGAGGGCCCTCTCGAAGACGCGCATGAAGATGTACAAGTCCCCAAGTCCACGGATGAGGAGAACCAATGAAAGGCCAAGGGCATCTCCCAGGCCCCGGACATCCAGCCAAGGCCTCGGACAGCCGGCCCCTGGAGCGTCATCCACTTCAGCAGCACAGCCGCCAGAAGCTACAGGCCCCGGACATCCGGCCCCGACAGCCCGGACATCTGGCCTCTCCTGAGCCCCTGGACATCCGGCCACTGGCCGGAAATCCGGCCCCTCCGAACCCGAGAGCAACAAATGCCACCGCTCCAACCCGGACATCCCCCCCAGCCCGGACATCCGGCGACGCCTGAAAGCCCGGACGTCCGGCCTCCCCTGTCTGCGCACAGTGAAGGGCCGAGGCCCGTGTATCCCTTCTCCCCCTAGACTATTTATACTCCACCCCGTACAACTTTTTAGGGTTAGCATTGGTTTAGCTCATTTTAGAGATAGAGCATTGCTCATCCACATCGGATCTACTCCATGAGAGAGACCGCGGCCTCTTCGGAGAAGATCCCTTTGGATTCAAGACCTCCTTTTGGAGAAGAACTTCAAGACCTCCTCACGGAGAAGACCGGTTACCGTGTATCATCCCTAGTTGATTGTGGATCGTGTATCTTACTTTATGTACTCGAGGATCTAGCACATGTGTGACTATTTCTTGTTGGTTGAGTGATTCTCTCATGTTTCCCCTTGTGATTTCCCTTGTTTTCCCCTCGTGTTCCTCGTGTTCTTCGCGGGATCCGCTCCTTTCATGAAAGATCAGCCGATTAGGGTTCTATGCTACATCACAAGGTGTGGCGGCCAAGGAGGTGGAAGGATGTCCCAAGGCAGCCTAAAACTAACCCTGGGTCGTACAAGGGTCATGGGCCCAAGTGGAGGTGGTGCAACACCTTTGGACTTGTTGTTTGACTCGGATTCTGCTGCAGCATCAGATTGTTTCATCGATATCTCAATTCTCCGGACGAATTTGAAGGTGAATCCTATTGGATTGGAAAGAGCACGAAATCTACTTTCCAACAAAAAAAGAATCACCCCATTCGGAGTCCGTATGAAAAAGTTGTTGGCGTTTTGAGTCAGGTGTGTCTGTGCAGTCCGAATCTGAATCCAAAACATGAGACACTTGGACTCTATCTTCTCTTGGCCCAAAAGTGACATGAGAGGACTTTTTGAACAGCATCTAAACTTCACTTTTTCCCTTATCTTCATATGTGGATTGTACAAATGTCCCATACACCTGCAATTAGAAATGGCACAATAGTTTGTGAACTATTTTTGTCCTAGATGATATAAATAAATTATTGCATAATTTGCATTAGAAATCACCTCACAAATATACATGTATGCAATATTTTTGGTTGTATCCAAGGTAGTCATGTCCTCATCATCCTCCCCTTCTTGAAAACAAAGCCGTCCTCGGCGTTGCTTAATCTGAAATGTGGCTAACAAAAGAGACAAGGTGTACATGTTGTATATGTATATGTCATCCATTTTTACTTCCCTTGGTTTTTGCACAAATGACACATGTATACATGAGTAATTTTCATTGTTCATAAAATCTGAAGCCAAAATATTATCACAAGAAGTAGAAGGCATGAAAATATTGCAAATCAGTTTGCACATATAAGTGAAGCTCTCATTCATATCAAAGGATTGACAATGTTCATCATTAAACCATCCCAACATTGGTGAATAAACCTTAGTTGCATCAAATTTACATCCTACAACATGCTTCAATAAGCAAACATGCAATAAGTCATTTGACACAGAATCATCACCAAGATTAGAGGTCATATCAAAATGATTAAACATTGGTTCTTTTGCATCAACAATTAATTCAATGGGTGCACTCAAAATTGTTGGTATTTCAGTTATTTGATCACATGACGCATTCATGACAGTAACAAGATTCTCTAAAATAGGTGGTGTGCTTAAATCAAGAGGTAACTCAACACATGATTCATTCAAGTTAACTAGGCATGCATCATTCTATTGTGAAGTTATATTAGCAATACCTTTATTGTTACCTTGTCGCAAAGACGTAGCTGATGTAGGTACGGACGTTGACAATGTACCATACTATTGAGATGATATCGCGCTCACAATCTGAGGTGGGGCTGCTCTAGTAGGTGCAACGGTGGAGGAACCAACCGGCGGTGGTGAGCATGAGCTGGAATAGTAGTTGTTGTTGTCACCCAATGCATCCTCCTGTATCTGTCTCTCAAAGGTACAAGCACGAACATACATACCAGTAATGCAACGAGGAATATACTGAAATCTTACCTGAATATCATTGTTCAAACCACCAAAAAATCTATTCATTGTATCATCCTCAGATTCTTCTATGTCACAGTGATGCATATAAGATTTGAACTCTTGGTAGTAAGCATGAACAGTGTTGTTGCCTTGTTTAAATTGTTCAAATTTGTGAAGCAATTCACGACGATAGTAAGGAGGGAAAAATTGTTATCTCATTACATATTTGAAATCTTTCCAAGTTGTGGGTTGGTTATCAATGTTTTTCTTACAATGCACACTCCACCAAATAGAAGCAAAACCAGTAAATTCTCTAGTGGCAGATCACACTTGCTCAAGTTCGGAAAAGTCATAGTGACTAAAAACATGTTCTACTTCAAGCTCCCAAGCTAGATAAATAGCAGGATTAAATCTACCCTCAAATGACGGTAAAAAGATAACCTGACCATGTGCTTGTGTGTGTTGTCCCAACTCTCGTGATGGTGAAGATGTGCCCGTCGTCCAAGAACTTCTATCTCCGGAACCTGTCATGATTAGTAGAAACAAGAAACAAAATTCAAGAATAATGTTCCTATGAACTACTAGGATGTGGTTGTAAAGTGCTCACAGTAAAGCAAATATTAATATCTTACAAGTTCTTACCATGCGGCAGGTGGTGACAGGCAACCAGCGGTGTCAAATAACTCCGAAGATTGTATAAAGCGATTGCCAGGGGAACATACCTATACACGGTGTAGAAAATATGTGGAGCTGGGTTGGCTATATATGGTAGCAAAAGATTAGCAATAATCAATTCAAAGATGCAATGTTGAATAAACGCTCAACGACGGTACTGTGCTGGTCCTAGGCTAGACAGGACTAGAGACGCAAGCCTAGAACACTAATGAGGTCACGCCGTAGCACAACTAGCATCAATTAAGGGTATGAAGTAGCTTTGGACAACAAAATATAAGTGAAGATCACAATAGCCGTAAAGATAATGATGTGAAACAACAGCCAAGCAGGATATATCAACAACTTTCTCTCCAACTTTGCTCTGGAAAAGTTTGTGCCAATTTTTTGATTAATTTTTTTCAAGAATGGTATTGACTCAAGCTTTCAAATGCAAAAGGAATAAGTCAATTCCGAGTTGATATGAGGAGTAAAAAAATCTAAAACTGACCTAAAAAACTGCAATAAGCTATGTTCGTGAACTTCGAAGGGCAAAAAGACCTATTTAGAAGCCGATTTTGAGGGGCCAAATATTGAACTTTCTTCTGCAACTATTTAGATGGCGGCTCGTCGCTAGCTTTCATTTGAATACTCACGGAGCCAAAACGGACTTCGTATGAGGAAGTTATGCCTGTTTTACTGAACAGTGCACAAAACAGATTCCAATCCGAATTCAACTACGAGATTGAGTCTAGATAGATCCGAATTTTTTTTCTCCTCTCTTTTTTTTCCTCACACTTTTTTTTATTTCTTTCTTTTTTTTCTCTGACTTTTTTTTACTTTTTTTCTCTCATTTTTTTCTCTGACTTTTTTTCTCTCCCTCTTTCCAAAACAAACTAGATAAGATGTAGATTGGATCAAGCGAAGATGGGAATGATCTCAACTATGATTATGACAATGAACGGTGGGTAGCACGTGGAGGAAATAGATAGATGGGTGGTGGACAGCGAAAGGGATAACAATGCAGCGGCGGCGTGACTAATGTGAACAGAACTCAAACTCTAAACGAATTAGACACTAAGACCAGCAACTCGACAAGATGATGCAACCGATAATTCAACTATGCAAGCAATGAAAAGAAAATTGCAAAGGCTCAGACTGGTTTGGACAAAGGATGAATAGATCTAACTTTTTGTGGCTTTTTCTTGGATAATAGGTAAGAAAATAAATCTAATCTAGGAAAAATTGGAAATTCTCACCGAGCAACCTGAAAACGGATACCACTTGATAGAGGCGAAGGTGTCCCGATGTTTCGATGAGATGATAACTATCGATTTGGTGGAGACGACTTTGACGATCCGACTACAAACGTGCAAGACGTTGCGCCTTAGCAATCGCTAAACCAATCTTCTGAGCTTACTAACGATGCTCGAAGCATGATCAGCCTGACCACGAAGGTCTATTCCTGCACGCAATCGAAGAACAAGCAAGAATATGATAATGCAATTTGAATATTGAGAATATAGATGAAGTATTGATAAAGGTGGGGATCCGAAAGTGGTCTTGGTCTGGTCGTTGGACACAAACGAAGTACACGAAGTTGCAATGGCTAACATTTAACTAAACAAATCCGCAGGAAAAAGCTACTAGATGGATCTACTTATATAGGAGCAAGTGGTGGCGGCCAAGGAGGTGGAAGGACGTCCCAAGGCAGCCTAAAACTAACCCTAGGTCATACAAGGCTCATGGGCCCAAGTGTAGGTGGTGCAACACCTTTGGACTTGTTGTTTGATTCGGATTCTGCTGCAGCGTCAGATTGTTTCATCGATATCTCAAAGCTCCGGACGAATTTGAAGGTGAATCCTATTGGGTTGGAAAGAGCACGAAATCTACTTTCCAACAAAAAAAGAATCACCCAATTCGGAGTCCGTATGAGAAAGTTGTTGGCGTTTTGAGTCAGGTATGTCTGTGCAGTCCGAATTTGAATCCAAAACGTGAGAGACTTGGACTCTATCTTCCCTTGGCCCAAAAGTGACGTGAGATGACTTTTTGAACAGCATCTAAACTTCTATTCTTCCCTTATAATCTTCATATGTGGATTGTACAAATGTCCCATACACCTTCAATTAGATATGGCACAAAAGTTTGTGAAGTATTTTTGTTCTGGATGATACAAATAAATTATTACATAGTTTGCATTAGAAATCACCTTACAAATATACATGTATGCAATATTTTTGGTTGTATCCAAGGTCGCCATGTCCTCATCAATTAGGCACACCATGCAAGCGAATAATTTCACGAAAGAACAAATCAGCAACATTAACAGCATCATCGCTTTTATAACATGGTACAAAGTGTGTCATTTTCGAGAACCTATCCACAACAACAAATATGCTATCCCTCCCCTTCTTTGTTCGAGGTAAACCTAAAACAAAGTCCATAGATATATCCTCCCAAGGAACACTAGGTACAGGCAAAGGCATATATAAACAATGAGGATTGAGTCATGACTTAGCTTTTTGACGCGTAGTGCAGCGAGCAACAAAACGCTCAACATCCTGTCTCATCTTTGGCCAAAAGAAATGTGTAGCAAGTACATCCTCCGTCTTCTTCATGCCAAAGTGTCCCATTAGTCCTCCTCCATGCGCCTCCTGCAACAACAAAATATGAACGGAGCTAGCTGGAATGCATAGCTTGTTAGAACGGAACACAAATCCATCATTAACGACGAAATTGTTCCATGTTCTTCCTTCTTTACAATTCTGCATTACATCTTTAAAATCAGCATCAAACACATATTGATCTTTGATGGTCTCCAAACCAAATATTTTAAAGTCAAGTTGTGAAAGCATAGTATAACGACGAGACAAGGCATCAGCAATAACATTTTCTTTACCCTTCTTGTGTTTAATGACATAAGGGAAAGTCTCAATGAATTCAACCCATTTAGCATGTCTACGGTTCAGTTTTGCTTGACTTTTAATGTGTTTCAAAGATTCGTGATCAGAATGTATAACAAATTCCTTGGGCCATAAATAATGTTGCCATGTTTCTAAGGTCCGAACAAGAGCATATAATTCTTTATCATAAGTAGAATAGTTTAGACTAGGCCCACTCAATTTTTCAGAAAAGTATGCAACAGGTTTTCCATCTTGTAATAACACACCTCCTAATCCAATTCCACTAGCATCACATTCAAGCTCAAAAGTCTTATTGAAATCAGGAAGTTGGAGTAAAGGAGCATGTGTCAACTTATCTTTCAATACCGTGAAGGCTTCTTCCTGTGCGGTACCCCAAACAAAAGGCACATCCTTCTTTGTAAGCTCGTTGAGAGGTGCAGCAATGGTGCTGAAATCTCTCACAAAACGCCTATAGAAATCAGCGAGGCCAAGGAAACTCCTCACTTGTGTGTCTGCTTTGGGCTGCGGCCAACTCTCAATAGCTTCAATCTTGGCTTTATCAACTTCAATTCCCTGTGGAGTAACAACATAGCCAAGAAAAGATACTCGGTCGGTGCAAAAGGTGCACTTTCCAAGGTTACCAAACAAACGTGCATCACGTAGAGCAATAAAAATAGCGCGTAAATGTTCCAAATATTCCTCCAAAGATTTGTTATAAATCAATATGTCATCAAAGTAAACTACCACAAATCGTCCAATGAAAGCACGTAAAACTTCGTTCATTAATCTCATGAAAGTACTAGGTGCATTAGTTAACCCAAAAGGCATGACTAACCACTCATATAATCCAAACTTAGTTTTAAATGTTGTTTTCCATTCATCTCCCAATTTCATACGAATTTGATGGTATCCACTACGCAAATCAACTTTGGAGAATATTGTAGAGCCACTCAATTCATCAAGCATATCATCTAGCCAAGGAATAGGATGATGATAACGAATAGTAATATTATTAATTCCTCTACAATCAACACACATACGCAACGTACCATCCTTTTTAGGCACTAGTATAATAGGAACAGCACAAGGACTAAGAGATTCGCGTATGTAACCTTTGTCGAGCAGCTCCTGTACTTGACGCATAATCTCCTTCATCTCCTCTGGATTGGTACATTATGGTGCATGGTTGGGTAGCGATGCACCAGGAATTAAGTCAATTTGATGCCCAATCCCTCGAATAGGTGGTAATCCCGGTGGCACGTCTTGAGGGAAGACGTCAGTGAACTCCTGCAAAATGTTAGTGACAACAGGGGCAAAGAGGAAGGCACGCCCTCGAATGAAAATAATGCCTCTTTGCACACAAAAGCATAGCAAACAGATTTGCTAAAATCTAGCTCATCAATATTAGATTTTGTGGCAAGTAAACATGCACTTTTCAATTTAATTTTAGAAGCAACACTAGATGGTTGATTATTAGGTTTCATTTGTTGCTCAAATTCTTTTGCCACAATCTGATTTTCACTCTTATTTTTCTCATGTTTTGCTTTATTAGCTCTATTAATATCATCTTTCAAAATGGATTCAGGAGTCATGGGAAGCAAAGTAATATGGCTATCCTTATGAACAAGAGTATACTGATTATTTCTACTATGGTGTACAGAATTTTTATCAAATTGCCATGGTCTACCAAGTAATAAGTAACATGCTTGCATGGGTACCACATCACAATCAACATAATCAGCATAAGTAGAGATACTAAAATGCACACGAACAATACGTGTTACCTTAACCTTGCCGCTATTGTTGAACCATTGGATGTAGTAAGGATGTGGATGTGGTCTTGATAGAGGCGCGGGCCCCGATCTTTCGATGAGATGGTGGCTATCGTTTTGGTGGAAGTCGACTTTGACGATCCGACTACGAACGTGCGACGACGTCGCGCCTTAGCAATCGCTAAACCAACTCCGAGAGGTTATTGACCACGCCGGAGCTCGATCAACCTGACCATGAGGGTCTATTTCCTGCAAGCAACGAAGAACAAGCAAGAATTTGAAATTGCAATCTGGATATTGCGAATATAAGAGGAAGGCTTTATTGATGAAAGTGGGGTTCTGTGACGTCTTGGTCTGGTTGTTGGACACAAACGAAGTACACGAAGTTGCAGCTATGGCAAACTTTTAATCTAAACAAAACCCAAAGTCTAGACGATGCCCTAAGGGTTGTATATATGGAGGAGAGAGGGGGGAATTTCGTGTCCCTTGGAGGAGGGGTCAGAAACCAACCCTAACTCTTGTTTCCCCACACATACGGACTCTAAAAATACCCTATACTTAACTATTTCAAAAATACATGGACCTGGCCCAATAATAAGGTGACACAGCACGTAAAATAGGCTCTGGACGAAATTTATGAAGTGGCATCTTTTATATTTCATCCAAGGCTTCATGCACTCCTTATGGTGGCTTCAAAGTCCTGAAATCATCACTTGTAACTCCGATCTGGAACCCCTTGCGCATGCCATCATCTCCATGCTTGGTCTTGCTCCAAAGTTCATCCCTCTTATCCATGCCAGGCCCTTCATTTGTAAGAAAAACAAATGTATCCAATTTAGGCAGCATCATATTCTCATGAACATCAGAATCATTACCAAGAAACGAAAGTACCTGATAATTTAATTGGCGTGCGCGATCTCTAGTAATTGGTTCAGTATGTATAGCAGCAGGGGTTGTGGGTGTAACAATGGTATTGATGTCCTCATCAGGTCTTGTGGTGGGAGATAGCTTCTCCACCATCTCCATGCTAGCCAAGTTGTTGCAGCTCCCTCCATCTATGATAACGCGAACAGAACGTTCCTTCACAACTCCCTTTGTATGGAACAAATTCCGCCTCTGATTTTGCTCAGCTTGTGTAACCTGCACACTCAAAACACGTTGAGTAACTAAACATTCATACCTGTCAGCATCTTCAGCAGCCATGTATTGCGTCTCATGATCAGAATCATCTGCACCGTGTTCTTCATGTTAATAAGAGCCAAAGTCTCCTCATCATAGTCACTAGCGGACTCATACCCACCATCCTCAGTAGCAATCATCACACGCTGAGATTTGCTTTCTCTCGCAAATGTCCTCTTCCCTTACAACAACGACAAATAATATCACTTGTGTGCCCTGTTGATGCCATGGAAGAAGAAGAGCTCTGTGTTGGCCCGGCAGGTGTACTCTTGGCAGATAGTGGTGGTTGTGCCTGCTTTCTTGTATCACGGCTGGAGGTGGCACCTAATGGAGGTGCTAGTGTACTGGAAGTAGAGGATGCACGTGATGTCCATGATGAAGATCGACCTGAAGAAAAGTTAGTTCGCGCCAATGCCTGTCGATCATGCACTTCACGTTCAGCTTTACAAGCAAGATGGAATAAACGAGTGATATTGGTCTGAATCTCTCTATTTAATCCGCCCATAAAACGTGCAAGCATAGCTTCATTCTCCTCAGCAATACCACATCTAATCATGCCAGTTTGTAATTCCTGATAATATTCTTCTACAGAATTTTTTCCTTGTCTTAAACGCTGCAATTTTTGAAGTAATTCACGTTGATAATATGGTGGAACCCAACAAGTACGCATAGCAGTTTTCAAAGCAGCCCAAGTAGTTGGAATATGATATAATCTAGAATGTTCAGACCACCGAACACATGCGAAGCTAGTGAAAGAACAAATAGCAGCAGGAACACGTCTCTCCTCAGGATATTATAAACATGTAAAACGTTGTTCAGTTTCTAACTCCCAAGTAAGATATATATCAGGAACATATCTACCCTCAAATGGTGGAATATTCAATTTCAGTTTAGGAAGATGGTCATGATCTCGTACCTCATATGGTGGTGCAGCCCTACCATTGCAATGATATACCTGAGGACGACCTGGTGGTGGTGCTGGTGGTTGCACGTAGTTCTGATTTTGATCAACCTCATCCTCGTAATAGTCCTCCACCTTTACAGTAGCAGCAGGAGCAGGAGCGACAGAAGCATCAACAGTGGCACCAGAATTTTGCCCAGGGTCAATGGGAACGCGTTGTGCTCATCCCACTTGATTTGGAAAGCGACGTTGTTGTTGTTGTTGTTGTTGTTGTTGTTGTAGAGGTGCGTTAGGGGCAGCCGGTGGTGGTGGTGGAAGACGCGCGAGCAATTCATTAAACTTGTTATCGAGCTTTGTTTCTGATGAGGACATCAATACCATTGTTACACCCACAGCCCCTACTGTTACATATACTGGACCAATTACTAGAGCTCGCGCACGCCAATTAAATTACCAGGTACTTTTGTTTCTTGGTAATGATTCTAATGTTCATGAGATTATGATGTTGCCTAAATTGGATACATTTGTTTTGCTTACAAATGAAGGGCCTAGCTTGGAGAAGGATGAACATTGGAGCAAGAACACGCATGGAGTTGATGGCATGCGCAAGGGGATCAAGAACGGAGTTACAAGTGATGATTTCAGGACTTTGAAGCCGCCATAAGGAGTGCATGAAGCCTTGGACGAAATATACAAGATGCCACTTCATAATATTCGTCCATAGGCTATTCTAGGTGCTGCGTCACCTTATTAATGGGCCGGGCCCATGTAATTTCGAAATACTTAAGTATAGGCTATTTTTAGAGTCCGTATGTGAGGGGAAACAAGAGTTAGGGTTGGTTTCGGACCCCACCCTCAAGGGCCACGAAATCCCCCCCCTCTTCCTCCATATATACAGCCCTTAGGGCGTCATTTAGACTTTGGGTTTTGTTTAGATTAAAAGTTCGCCATAGCTGCAACTTCGCGTACTTCGTTTGTGTCCAACGACCAGACCAAGACGTCACAGAACCCCACCTTGATCAATAAAGCTTTCATCTTATATTCGCAATATCCCAATTGTAATCTCAGTTTCTTGCTTGTTCTTCGTTTGCTCGCAGGAAACAGACCCTCGTGGTCAGGTTGATCGTGCTCCGGCGTGGTCAATAACCCTCGGAAGTTGGTTTAGCGATTGCTAAGGCGCGACGTCTCGCACGTTCGTAGTCGGATCGTGAAGGTCGACTCCCACAGAAAACGATAGCCACCATCTCATTGAAACATCGGGACACCTTAGCCTCTATCAAGTGGTATCAGATTTCTAGGTTGCTTGGTGAGATTTTACAGTTTTTCGTAGATTAGATCGAGTCTGTTCTTCATACCTACAGTCCACGAAAAAGCCACAAAAAAAATTAGGGTTAGTTCATCATATCCGAACCAATCTGAGCCTTTGCATAATCTTTTTAGGGTTTTTGCTTTGTTGAATTTGCGGTTGCATCGTCGTGTCAAGTTGCTGGTCTTAGAGTCTAGTCTTTTAGAGTTTCGAGTTCTGGTCATAAGTTGTCACGCGGCCGCCGCACCATCATCATCGCCCATCTACCACTTTTGCTTATCCGCCACCGCTCTGAATCCATATCCATATACCACTACCAATCCGTATCCATATACCACCACCAATCTCTATCCATATACCACCACCGCTACCATATACCACCACCGCTGCCATATACCACAACCATATATCCACCACCAATCCGAGTTGTTCTCATATTAGGTTTGTTCTTGAGATCAATCTAAATTCCGATTCGTGTTTCCTTGCCTGCGTAGGTCTCGGAAAAAAAAAGTCTGGAGACCCCCGGGCAGTTTTTAGGCCAAAATTTTCACGGGCAAAAAAAAATTTTCCCTATCCTATTTTTAGGCTTTTCTGAGTCTTTTGAGCCACGTGCCATCATAGTGATTTTTTGTCGCACTTTTTCATCGTCGCTGCCCTGATTTCTGAAAAAAAAAGTGAAAAAAAATTTCGTGCCCGTCCTATCAGTTTGACGAGGGAATAGTTTTGAGACACTCGCCATTATAGTGATTTTTCGCAAAAAAAAAGAGGAGCGCAAAAAAAAGGAGCGCAAAAAAAAGAGCGAAAAAAAAGAGAGTTCCAGAGTGTGCTTTTCCCTTATTTACGTGCAGCGCCGTGATTTTGTTAGTGTTCTAGGCTCGCGTCTCTAGCACGGTCTAGCCTAGGACCAGCACAGTACCGTCGTTGATCGTTTATTCAACTTTGCATCTCTGAATTGATTATTGCTGACCCTTTTTGCTACCATACTATAAGCCTTCCCAGCTCCACATACATCTACGTCGTGCATTTGACTCTCCCTGGCAATCGCTCTATCCAAGCTTTTGAGAGTTTTTGACTACAACGGTTGCCGATCACCGCCTGCTGCTGGGTAAGAACTGGTAAGAATTTGATATTTGCTTGACGGATTTGTGACACCCGCCACCACCAGCACTTGTTAGTAGTCTGTAGGATCATATTCTTGTGTGTTTCTATTGCTGCTAACCATGCCAGGATCACAAGCCGACGAGACTGACTGGGAGAACTTGACGAACAAGGAGCTTCATGATATGTTTCAGCAAATGATGAATGGACATGTGCAAGATGTGATAAACAGATTTGAAGAGGCCATGGAGAAGATAGATGGCATGGAGAAGACGTTTGAAACAAAGCTCGATAACAAGTTTGCTGAATTGCTTTCGCGTTTTCCACCACCACCACCGGCTGCTCCTGCCGCACCTCTGCAACAACAGCAACAACACCGACTACCTCCACGTCGGGAAACAGCCCTCCGCCGAGCGAGTCGTGTCCCTCTTCAGTCGGGCCAAACTGCTGGTGCTACTGTTGATACTTCTGTGGCTCCTACTGCTGATGTGGAGGAGGATGATTATGTGGGAGATTATGAGGATTGATGAGGACATCAATACAATTGTTACACCCACAGCCCCTGCTGCTATACATACTGGACCAATTACTAGAGCTCGTGCACGCCAACTAAATTACCAGGTACTTCCGTTTCTTGGTAATGATTCTAATGTTCATGAGAATATGATGCTGCCTAAATTGGATACATTTGTTTTGCTTACAAATGAAGGGCCTAGCTTGGAGAAGGATGAACATTGGAGCAAGAACAAGCATGGAGATGATGCCATGCGCAAGGGGAACAAGAACGGAGTTACAAGTGATGATTTCAGGACTTTGAAGCCACCATAATGGGTGCATGAAGCCTTGGACGAAATATACAAGATGCCACTTCATAAATTTCGTCCCGAGGCTATTATAGGTGCTGCGTCACCTTATTATTGGGCCAGGCCCATGTAATTTCGAAATACATAAGTATAGGCTATTTTTAGAGTCCGTATGTGTGGGGAAACAAGAGATAGGGTTGATTTCGGACCCCTCCACCAAGGGCCACGAAATTCCCCCCTCTTCCTCCATATATACAGCCCTTAGGGCATCGTTTAGACTTTGGGTTTTGTTTAGATTAAAAGTTCGCCATAGCTGCAACTTCGCGTACTTCGTTTGTGTTCAACGACCAGACAAAGGCGTCACAGAACCCCACCTTGATCAATAAAGCTTTCATCTTATATTCGCAATATCCAGATTGCAATCTTAGTTTCTTGCTTGTTCTTCGTTTGCTCGCAGGAAACAGACCCTCGTGGTCAGGTTGATCGTGCTCCGGCGTGGTCAATAACCTCTCGGAGTTGGTTTAGCGATTGCTAAGGCGCGACGTCCTCGCACGTTCGTAGTCGGATCGTCAAAGTCGACTTCCACCAAAGCGAAATCCACCATCTCATCGAAAGACGGGACACCTTTGCCTCTATCAAGTGGTATCAGATTTCCAGGTTGCTCGGTGAGATTTTACAGTTTTTCGTAGTTTAGATCGAGTCTGTTCTTCATACCTATAGTCCACGAAAAAGCCACAAAAAAAATTAGGGTTAGTTCATCATATCCGAACCAATCTGAGCCTTTGCATAATCTTTTTAGGGTTTTGCTTTGTTGAATTTGCGGTTGCATCGTCGTGTCTAGTTGCTGGTCTTAGAGTCTAGTCTTTTAGAGTTTCGAGTTCTGGTCATAAGTTGTCACGCCGCCGCCGCACCATCATCAACGCCCCTGCCATCTACCACCACCGCTTATCCGCCACCGCTCCGAATCCGTATCCATATACCACCACCAATCCGTGTCCATATACCACCACCGATCCATATCCATATACTACCACCGCTACCACCACCGCTGCCATATACCACCACCATATATCCACCACCAATCCGAGTTCCTTGCTTATTAGGTTTGTTTTCGGGATCCATCTAGATTCCGATTCGTGTTTCCTTGCCAGAGTAGGTTTCGAAAAAAAGAGTCGGGTAGCCACGCTCCGTTTAGGCCCAAAATTTTTCGAAAACGCATTTTTCGAAAAAAATTCTGGCTATCCTATTTTTAGGTGTTTCTGAGTGTTTTGAGACAGGTGCCATTATAGGAAGTTTTTTTTGACCCATTTCCAGTTTTTGGGTCCGGGCACTCAAAAAAAAAAATTGGTCGAAAAAATTTCGTGCCCATCCTGTCAGTTTGAGCTAAGAAGAGTTTTGAGACACTCGCCATTACAGTGATTTTTCGCAAAAAAAAAAGCAGCGCAAAAAAAAAAGAGCGAAAAAAAAAAATCCAGAGTGTGCTTTTCCCTTGTTTACGTGCCGCGCCGTGATTTTGTTAGTGTTCTAGGCTCGCGTCTCTAGCAAGTCTAGCCTAGGACCAGCACAGTACCGTCGTTGAGCGTTTATTCAACTTTGCATCTCTGAATTGATTATTGCTGACCCTTTTTGCTACCATATTATAAGCCTTCCCAGCTCCACATACATCTACGTCGTGCGTTTGACTCTCCCTGGTAATCGCTCTATCCAAGCTTTGAGAGTTTTTGACTACAACGGTTGCCGATCACCGCCTGCTGCTGGGTAAGAACTGGTAAGAATTTGAGATTTGCTTGACGGATTTGTGACACCCACCACCACCACTTGTTCGTAGTCTGTAGGATCATATTCTTGTGTGTTTCTATTGCTGCTAACCATGCCAGGATCACAAGCCGACGAGATTGACTGGGAGAATTTATCGAACAAGGAGCTTCATGATAAGTTTCAGCAAATGATGACTGAACAGGTGCAAGATGTGCTGAACAATTTTGAAGAGGCCATGGAGAAGATCACTGGCCTTGAGAAGATGTTCGAAACAAAGCTCGATAACAAGTTTAATGAATTGCTCGCGCGTCTTCCACCACCACCACCCGCTGTACCTAACGCACCTCTCCAACAACAACAACGACGACTACCTCCACGTCGCGAAGCAGACGTCCGCCGAGCAAGCCGTGTTCCTCTTGCGTTTGGCCAAACTTTTGGTGCTGCTGTTGATACTTCTGTGGCTCCTGCTGCTGATGCGGAGGAGGATGATTATGTGGGAGATTATGAGGATGAGGTTGATCAAAATCAACACTACGTGCAGCCACCTGTACCACCACCAGCAGGTCGACCTCAGGTATATATTCGTAATGGTAGGCCTGCAACACCACCTCAGGTACGTGATGATGTCCATATTCCTAAACTGAAATTGAATATTCCACCATTTGAGGGTAGATATGTTCCTGATATATATCTTACTTGGGAGTTAGAAACTGAACAACGATTTACATGTTTACAATATCCTGAGGAGAGACGAGTTGCTGCTGCTGTTTGTGCTTTCACTAGTTTTGCATGTGTATGGTGGTCTGAACATTGTAGATTATATCCTATTCCAACTACTTGGGCTGCTTTGAAAACTGCTATGCGTACGCGTTGGGTTCCACCATATTATCAACGTGAATTGCTTCAAAAATTGCAGCGTTTAAGACAAGGAAAAATTCTGTAGAAGAATATTATCAGGAATTACAAACTGGCATGATTAGATGTGGTATTGTTGAGGAGAATGAAGCTATGCTTGCACGTTTTCTGGGTGGATTAAATAGAGAGATTCAGACCATTCTAGACTATAAGGAGTATACTAATATCACTCGTTTATTCCATCTTGCTTGTAAAGCTGAACGTGAAGTGCAGGATCGACAAGCATTGGGGCGAACTAACTTTTCTGCAGGCCGACCTTCATCATGGACCCCACGTGCATCTTCTACTTCAACTGCACCAGCACCTCCATCAGGTGCCACCTCCAGCCGTGATACAAGAAAACAGGCACAACCACCATTATCTGCCAAGAGCGCACCTGCGGGGCCTACACAGCGTTCTTCTTCTTCCATAGCATCAACAGGGCACACAAGTGATATTATTTGTCGTCGTTGTAAGGGAGGAGGTCATTATGCGAGAGAATGCAAATCTCCGCGTGTGATGATTGCTACCGCGGATGGTGGATATGAGTCCGCTAGTGACTATGATGAGGAGACTTTGGCTCTTATTACACGTGAAGAACATGGTGGAGATGATTCTGATAATGAGACGCAATACATGGCTCCTGAAGACGCTGACAGGTATGAATGTTTAGTTGCTCAACGTGTTTTGAGTGTGCAGATCACACAAGCTGAGCAAAATCAGAGGCACAATTTGTTCCATACCAAGGGAGTTGTGAAGGAACGTTCTGTGCGCGTCATCATAGACGGAGGGAGCTGCAACAACTTGGCTAGCATGGAGATGGTCGAGAAGCTTTCTCTCACCACAAGACCACATCCACATCCTTACTACATCCAATGGTTCAACAACAGCGGCAAGGTTAAGGTAACACGTACTGTTCGTGTGCATTTTAGTATATCTACATATGCTGATTATGTTGATTGTGATGTGGTACCTATGCAAGCATGTTCCTTATTACTTGGTAGACCATGGCAATTTGATAAAAATTCTGTACACCATGGTAGAAACAATCACTATACTCTTGTTCATAAGGATAAAAATATTACTTTGCTTCCTATGACTCCTGATTCCATTTTGAAAGATGATATTAATAGAGCTAATAAAGCAAAACAGGAGACGAATAAGAGTGAAAATCAGATTGTGGCAAAAGAATTTGAGCAACAAATGAAGCCTAATAATAAACCATCTAGTGTTGCTTCTGAAATTAAATTGAAAAGTGCATGTTTATTTGCCACCAAATCTGATATTGATGAGCTAGATTTCAGCAAATCTGTTTGCTATGCTTTTGTGTGCAAAGAGGCATTATTTTCATTCGAGGACGTGCCTTCCTCTTTGCCTCCTGCTGTCACTAACATTTTGCAGGAGTTCGCTGACGTCTTTCCACAAGACGTGCCACCGGGATTACCGCCTATTCGAGGGATTGAGCATCAGATTGACTTAATTCCCGGTGCTTCACTGCCAAACCGTGCACCATACCGTACCAATCCTGAGGAGACGAAGGAGATTATGCGTCAAGTACAAGAGCTTCTCGACAAAGGTTATATACGCGAATCCCTTAGTCCTTGTGCTGTTCCTATTATTCTAGTGCCGAAAAAGGATGGTACATCACGTATGTGTGTTGATTGTAGAGGCATTAATAATATTACTATTCGTTATCGTCATCCTATTCCTAGGCTAGATGATATGCTTGATGAATTGAGTGGCTCTACAATATTCTCCAAAGTTGATTTACGTAGTGGATACCATCAAATTCGTATGAAATTGGGAGATGAATGGAAAACAGCATTCAAAACTAAGTTTGGATTATATGAGTGGTTAGTCATGCCTTTTGGGTTAACTAATGCACCTAGTACTTTCATGAGATTAATGAACGAAGTTTTACGTGCTTTCATTGGACGATTTGTGGTAGTTTACTTTGATGACATATTGATTTATAGCAGATCTTTGGAAGAACATTTGGAACATTTACGTGCTGTTTTTATTGCTCTACGTGATGCACGTTTGTTTGGTAACCTTGGGAAGTGCACCTTTTGCACCGACCGAGTATCTTTTCTTGGCTATGTTGTTACTCCACAGGGAATTGAAGTTGATAAAGCCAAGATTGAAGCTATTGAGAGTTGGCCGCAGCCCAAAACGGTCACACAAGTGAGGAGTTTTCTTGGCCTCGCTGGATTCTATAGGCGTTTTGTGAGAGATTTCAGCACCATTGCTGCACCTCTCAATGAGCTTACAAAGAAAGATGTGCCTTTTCTTTGGGGTACCGCACAGGAAGAAGCCTTCACGGTATTGAAAGATAAGTTGACACATGCTCCTTTACTCCAACTTCCTGATTTTAATAAGACTTTTGAGCTTGAATGTGATGCTAGTGGAATTGGATTAGGAGGTGTGTTATTACAAGATGGCAAACCTGTTGCATACTTTTCTGAAAAATTGAGTGGGCCTAGTCTGAATTATTCTACTTATGATAAAGAATTATATGCTCTTGTTCGGACTTTAGAAACATGGCAACATTATTTATGGCCCAAAGAATTTGTTATACATTCTGATCATGAATCTTTGAAACATATTAAAAGTCAAGCTAAACTGAATCGTAGACATGCTAAATGGGTTGAATTCATTGAGACTTTCCCTTATGTCATTAAACACAAGAAGGGAAAAGAAAATGTTATTGCTGATGCATTGTCTCGTCGCTATACTATGCTTTCACAACTTGACTTCAAAATATTTGGTTTGGAGACCATCAAAGATCAATATGTGCATGATGCTGATTTTAAAGATGTAATGCAGAATTGTAAAGAAGGAAGAATGTGGAACAAGTTTGTTGTTAACGATGGATTTGTGTTTCGTGCTAACAAGCTATGCATTCCAGCTAGCTCCGTTCGTCTTTTGTTGTTGCAGGAGGCGCATGGAGGAGGATTAATGGGACACTTTGGCGTGAAGAAGACGGAGGACGTACTTGCTACACATTTCTTTTGGCCAAAGATGAGACGGGATGTTGAGCGTTTTATTGCTCGCTGCACTACATGTCAAAAAGCTAAGTCACGACTCAATCCTCATGGTTTATATATGCCTTTGCCTGTACCTAGTGTTCCTTGGGAGGATATATCTATGGACTTTGTTTTAGGTTTACCTCGAACAAAGAAGGGGAGGGATAGCATATTTGTTGTCGTGGATAGATTCTCGAAAATGGCACACTTTATACCATGTCATAAAAGCGATGATGTTGTTAATGTTGCTGATTTGTTCTTTCGTGAAATTATTCGCTTGCATGGTGTGCCAAATACTATTGTTTCAGATCGTGATACTAAATTTCTTAGCCACTTTTGGAGATGTTTATGGGCTAAGTTGGGGACTAAACTGCTTTTTAGTACTACTTGTCACCCCCAAACTGATGGACAAACTGAAGTAGTCAATAGAACGTTGTCTACTATGCTTAGGGCTGTTTTGAAGAATAATAAGAAAATGTGGGAGGAATGCTTGCCTCATATTGAATTTGCTTATAATCGTTCATTGCATTCTACTACTAAGATGTGCCCTTTTGAAGTTGTGTATGGTTTCCTACCTCGTGCACCTATTGATTTGTTGCCTCTTCCATCTTCGGAGAAGGTTAATTTTGATGCTAAACAACGTGCTGAATTGATTTTAAAAATGCATGAGTTAACTAAGGAAAACATTGAGCGTATGAATGCTAAATATAAACTTGCTGGAGATAAGGGTAGAAAACATGTTGTGTTTGCACCTGGAGATCTTGTTTGGTTACATTTGCGTAAGGATAGATTTCCTGATTTGCGCAAATCAAAGCTAATGCCACGTGCTGATGGTCCCTTTAAGGTGTTAGAGAAAATAAATGATAATGCATATAAACTTGAGCTGCCTGCAGATTTTGGGGTTAGTCCCACTTTTAACATTGCAGATTTGAAGCCTTATTTGGGTGAGGAAGATGAGCTTCCGTCGAGGACGACTTCATTTCAAGAAGGGGAGGATGATGAGGACATCAATACCATTGTTACACCCACAGCCCCTACTGCTACATATACGGGACCAATTACTAGAGCTCGCGCACGCCAATTAAATTATCAGGTACTTTCGTTTCTTGGTAATGATTCTAATGTTCATGAGAATATGATGCTGCCTAAATTGGATACATTTGTTTTGCTTACAAATGAAGGGCCTAGCTTGGAGAAGGATGAACATTGGAGCAAGAACAAGCATGGAGATGATGGCATGCGCAAGGGGAACAAGAACGGAGTTACAAGTGATGATTTCAGGACTTTGAAGCCACCATAATGGGTGCATGAAGCCTTGGACGAAATATACAAGATGCCACTTCATAAATTTCGTCCAGAGGCTATTTAGGTGCTGCGTCACCTTATTATTGGGCCAGGCCCATGTAATTTCGAAATACATAAGTATAGGCTATTTTTAGAGTCCGTATGTGTGGGGAAACAAGAGATAGGGTTGATTTCGGACCCCTCCACCAAGGGCCACGAAATTCCCCCCTCTTCCTCCATATATACAGCCCTTAGGGCATAGTTTAGACTTTGGGTTTTGTTTAGATTAAAAGTTCGCCATAGCTGCAACTTCGCGTACTTCGTTTGTGTTCAACGACCAGACAAAGGCGTCACAGAACCCCACCTTGATCAATAAAGCTTTCATCTTATATTCGCAATATCCAGATTGCAATCTTAGTTTCTTGCTTGTTCTTCGTTTGCTCGCAAGAAACAGACCCTCGTGGTCAGGTTGATCGTGCTCCGGCGTGGTCAATAACCTCTCGGAGTTGGTTTAGCGATTGCTAAGGCGCGACGTCCTCGCACGTTCGTAGTCGGATCGTCAAAGTCGACTTCCACCAAAGCGAAATCCACCATCTCATCGAAAGACGGGACACCTTTGCCTCTATCACTCCACATCGGGAAACAGCCCTCCGCCGAGTGAGCCGTGTCCCTCTTCAGTCGGGCCAAACTGCTGGTGCTGCTGTTGATACTTCTGTGGCTCCGACTGCTGATGTGGAGGAGGATGATTATGTGGGAGATTATGAGGATGACGTTGATCAAAATCAGAACTACGTGCCACCAACAGCACAGCAACCACCAGGTCGTCCACATGCAAATAATGGCAATGGTAGGGCTCACCCTCAGGTACGAGATCATGACCATCTCCCTAAACTAAAATTAAATATTCCACCATTTGAGGGTAGATATGTTCCTGATATATATCTTACCTGGGAGTTAGAAACTGAACAACGATTTACATGTTTACAATATCCCGAGGAGAGACGTGTTCCTGTTGCTGTCTGTGCTTTCACTAGTTTTGCATGTGTTTGGTGGTCTGAGCATTGTAGATTATATCCTATTCCGGCTACTTGGGCTGCTTTGAAAACTGCTATGCGTACTCGTTGGGTTCCACCATATTATCAACGTGAATTACTTCAAAAATTGCAGCGCTTAAGACAGGGAAAAAATTCTGTAGAAGAATATTATCAGGAATTACAAACTGGCATGATTAGATGTGGTATTGTTGAGGAGAATGAAGCTATGTTTGCACGTTTTATGGGTGGATTAAATAGAGAGATTCAGACGATTCTAGAGTATAAGGAGTATACTAATATCACTCGTTTATTCCATCTTGCTTGTAAAGCTGAACGTGAAGTGCAGGATCGACAGGCATTGGCGCGGACTAACTTTTCTGCAGGTCGACCTTCATCATGGACACCACGTGCATCATCTACTTCCACACGTTCTGCTACACCGGCGCCTCCGTCGGCTGCCACCTCCAACCGTGATACAATAAAGCAGGCACAATCACCACTATCTGCCAAGAGCACACCTTCTGGGCCTGCAAAGAGCTCTTCTTCATCCATGGCATCAACAGGGCAAACACATGATATTATTTGTCGACGTTGCAAGGGTGGAGGTCATTATGCGAGAGAATGCCCATCTAAGCGTGTGATGATTGTTACTGAGGATGGTGGGTATGAGTCCGCTAGTGACTATGATGAGGAGACTTTGGCTCTTATTACACGTGAAGAACACGGTGGAGACGATTCTGATCATGAGACGCAATACATGGCTCCTGAAGATGCTGACAGGTATGAATGTTTAGTTGCTCAACGTGTTTTGAGTGTGCAGGTTACACAAGCTGAGCAAAATCAGAGGCATAATTTGTTCCATACAAAGGGAGTTGTGAAGGAACGTTCTGTTCGCGTGATCATAGATGGAGGGAGCTGCAATAACTTGGCTAGCATGGAGATGGTGGAGAAGCTATCTCTCACCACAAGACCACATCCACATCCTTACTACATCCAATGGTTCAACAACAGCGGCAAGGTTAAGGTAACACGTACTGTTCGTGTGCATTTTAGTATCTCTACATATGCTGATTATGTTGATTGTGATGTGGTACCTATGCAAGCATGTTCCTTATTACTTGGTAGACCATGGCAATTTGATAAAAATTCTGTACACCATGGTAGAAACAATCAGTATACTCTTGTTCATAACGATAAAAATATTACTTTGCTTCCTATGACTCCTGATTCCATTTTGAAAGATGATATTAATAGAGCTAATAAAGCAAAACAGGAGACAAATAAGAGTGAAAATCAGATTGTGGCAAAAGAATTTGAGCACCAAATGAAGCCTAATAATAAACCATCTACTGTTGTTTCTGAAATTAAATTGAAAAGTGCATGTTTACTTGCCACCAAATCTGATATTGATGAGCTAGATTTTAGCAAATCTGTTTGCTATGCTTTTGTGTGCAAAGAGGCATTATTTTCATTCGAGGACGTGCCTTCCTCTTTGCCCCCTGCTGTCACTAACATTTTGCAGGAGTTCGCTGACGTCTTTCCACAAGACGTGCCACCGGGATTACCACCTATTCGAGGGATTGAGCATCAAATTGACTTAATTCCCGGTGCTTCGCTACCCAACCGTGCACCATACCGTACCAATCCAGAGGAGACGAAGGAGATTATGCGTCAAGTACAAGAACTGCTCGACAAAGGTTATATACGCGAATCCCTTAGTCCTTGTGCTGTTCCTATCATTTTAGTGCCGAAAAAGGATGGTACGTCGCGTATGTGCGTTGATTGTAGAGGCATTAATAATATTACTATTCGTTATCGTCATCCTATTCCTAGGCTAGATGATATGCTTGATGAATTGAGTGGCTCTACAATATTCTCCAAAGTTGATTTGCATAGTGGATACCATCAAATTCGTATGAAATTGGGAGATGAATGGAAAATAGCATTTAAATCTAAGTTTGGATTATATGAGTGGTTAGTCATGCCTTTTGGGTTAACTAATGCACCTAGTACTTTCATGAGGTTAATGAACGAAGTTTTACGTGCTTTCATTGGACGATTTGTGGTAGTTTACTTTGATGACATATTGATTTATAGCAAATCTTTGGAGGAACATTTGGAACATTTACGTGTTGTTTTTATTGCTCTACGTGATGCACGTTTGTTTGGAAACCTTGGAAAGTGCACCTTTTGCACCGACCGAGTATCTTTTCTTGGCTATGTTGTTACTCCACAGGGAATTGAAGTTGATAAAGCCAAGATTGAAGCTATTGAGAGTTGGCCGCAGCCCAAAACGGTCACACAAGTGAGGAGTTTCCTTGGCCTCGCTGGTTTCTATAGGCGTTTTGTGAGAGATTTCAGCACCATTGCTGCACCTCTCAACGAGCTTACAAAGAAGGATGTGCCTTTTGTTTGGGGTACCGCACAGGAAGAAGCCTTCACGGTATTGAAAGATAAGTTGACACATGCTCCTTTACTCCAACTTCCTAATTTCAATAAGACTTTTGAGCTTGAATGTGATGCTAGTGGAATTGGATTAGGAGGTGTGTTATTACAAGATGGAAAACCTGTTGCATACTTTTCTGAAAAATTGAGTGGGCCTAGTCTAAACTATTCTACTTATGATAAAGAATTATATGCTCTTGTTCGGACCTTAGAAACATGGCAACATTATTTATGGCCCAAGGAATTTGTTATACATTCTGATCACGAATCTTTGAAACACATTAAAAGTCAAGCAAAACTGAACCGTAGACATGCTAAATGGGTTGAATTCATTGAGACTTTCCCTTATGTCATTAAACACAAGAAGGGTAAAGAAAATGTTATTGCTGATGCCTTGTCTCGTCGTTATACTATGCTTTCACAACTTGACTTTAAAATATTTGGTTTGGAGACCATCAAAGATCAATATGTTCATGATGCTGAATTTAAAGATGTATTGCAGAATTGTAAGGAAGGGAGAACTTGGAACAAGTTCGTTCTTAACGATGGATTTGTGTTTCGTGCTAACAAGCTATGCATTCCAGCTAGCTCCGTTCGTCTTTTGTTGTTGCAGGAGGCGCATGGAGGAGGATTAATGGGACACTTTGGCATCAAGAAGACGGAGGATATACTTGCTACACATTTCTTTTGGCCAAATATGAGACGGGATGTTGAGCGTTTTGTTGCTCGCTGCACTACATGTCAAAGAGCTAAGTCACGACTCAATCCTCATGGTTTATATATGCCTTTGCCTGTACCTAGTGTTCCTTGGGAGGATATATCAATGGACTTTGTTTTAGGTTTACCTCGAACAAAGAAGGGGAGGGATAGCATATTTGTTGTCGTGGATAGGTTCTCGAAAATGGCACACTTTATACCATGTCGTAAAAGCGATGATGCTGTTAATGTTGCTGATTTGTCCTTTCGTGAAATTATTCGCTTACATGGTGTGCCAAATACTATTGTTTCAGATCGTGATACTAAATTTCTTGGCCACTTTTGGAGATGTTTATGGGCTAAGTTGGGGACTAAGCTGCTTTTTAGTACTACTTGTCACCCCCAAACTGATGGACAAACTGAAGTAGTCAATAGAACATTGTCTACTATGCTTAGGGTTGTTTTGAAGAATAACAAGAAAATGTGGGAAGAATGCTTGCTTCATATTGAATTTGATTATAATCGTTCATTGCATTCTACTACTAAGATGTGCCCTTTTGAAATTGTGTATGGTTTCCTACCTCGTGCACCTATTGATTTGTTGCCTCTTCCATCTTTGGAGAAGGTTAATTTTGATGCTAAAGAACGTTCTGAATTGATTTTAAAAATGCATGAGTTAACTAAGGAAAACATTGAGCGTATGAATGCTAAATATAAACTTGCTGGAGATAAGGGTAGAAAACATGGTGTGTTTGCGCCTGGAGATCTTGTTTGGTTACATTTGCGTAAAGATAGATTTCCTAATCTGCGCAAATCAAAGCTAATGTCACGTGCTGATGGTCCTTTTAAGGTGTTAGAGAAAATAAATGATAATGCATATAAACTTGAGCTACCTGTAGATTTTGGGGTTAGTCCCACTTTTAACATTGCAGATTTGAAGCCTTATTTGGGTGAGGAAGATGCGCTTCCGTCGAGGACGACTTCATTTCAAGAAGGGGGGATGATGAGGACATCAATACCATTGTTACACCCACAGCCCCTACTGTTACATATACTGGACCAATTACTAGAGCTCGTGCACGCCAATTAAATTACCAGGTACTTTCGTTTCTTGGTAATGATTCTAATGTTCATGAGATTATGATGCTGCCTAAATTGGATACATTTGTTTTGCTTACAAATGAAGGGCCTAGCTTGGAGAAGGATGAACATTGGAGCAAGAACACGCATGGAGTTGATGGCATGCGCAAGGGGATCAAGAACGGAGTTACAAGTGATGATTTCAGGACTTTGAAGCCACCATAAGGAGTGCATGAAGCCTTGGACGAAATATACAAGATGCCACTTCATAATATTCGTCCATAGGCTATTCTAGGTGCTGCGTCACCTTATTAATGGGCCAGGCCCATGTAATTTCGAAATACTTAAGTATAGGATATTTTTAGAGTCCGTATGTGTGGGGAAACAAGAGTTAGGGTTGGTTTCGGACCCCACCCTCAAGGGCCACGAATCCCCCCCCCCCCTCTTCCTCCATATATACAGCCCTTAGGGCGTCGTTTAGACTTTGGGTTTTGTTTAGATTAAAAGTTCGCCATAGCTGCAACTTCGCGTACTTCGTTTGTGTCCAACGACCAGACCAAGACGTCACAGAACCCCACCTTGATCAATAAAGCTTTCATATTATATTCGCAATATCCCGATTGCAATCTCAGTTTCTTGCTTGTTCTTCGTTTGCTCGCAGGAAACAGACCCTCGTGGTCAGGTTGATCGTGCTCCGGCGTGGTTAATAACCCTCGGAAGTTGGTTTAGCGATCGCTAAGGCGCGACGTCTCGCACATTCGTAGTCGGATCGTCAAGGTCGACTCCCACAGAAAACGATAGCCACCATCTCATCGAAACATCGGGACACCTTAGCCTCTATCAGTTTCGAACGTCTTCTCCATGCCATCTATCGTCTTCATGGCCTCTTCAAATCTGTTTAGCACATCTTGCACCTGTCAACTCATCATTTGCTGAAATTTATCATGCAACTCCTTATTCGTCCTGTTCTCCCAGTCAATCTCGTCGGCTTGTGATCCTGCCATGGTTAGCAGCAATAGAAACACACAAGAATATGATTCTATAGACTACTAACAAGAGGTGGTGGTGGGTGTCACAAATTCGTCAAGCAAATCTCAAATTCTTACCAGATCTTACCCAGCAGCAGGCGGTGATCGGCACCCGTCATAGTCAAAACTCTCAAAGCTTGGATAGAGCGATTACCAGGGAAAATCAAACGCACGACGTAGATGTATGTGGAGCTGGGAAGGCTTATAATATGGTAGCAAAAAGGGTCAGCAATAATCAATCAGAGATGCAAAGTTGAATAAACGCTCAATGACGGTACTGTGCTGGTCCTAGGCTAGACCGTGCTGGAGACGCGAGCCTAGAACACTAACAAAATCACGGCGCTGCACGTAAACAAGGGAAAAGCACACTCTGGAACTTTTTTTCGCTCTATTTTTTTCGCTCCTTTTTTTGTGCTCCTCTTTTTTTGGCAAAAAATCACTATAATGGAGAGTGTCTCAAAACTCTTCCCTCGTCAAACTGACAAGATGGGCACAAAATTTTTTTTTTTGACTTTTTTTTTGGAAATCAGGGCAGCGACGACGAAAAAGTGCGACAAAAAATCACTATGATGGCACGTGGCTCAAAAGACTCAGGAAAGCCTAAAAATAGGATAGGGAAAAAATTTGGTCGCCGAAATTTTGGCCTAAAAATTGCCCGGGGGTCTCCAGACTCGTTTTTTTAGACCTACTCAGGCAAGGAAACACAAAACGAAAACTAGATGGATCTCGAAAACAAACCTAATATGAAAAGAACTCGGATTGGTGGTGGACAGGCAGATTTATATGTGCATGATACGTCTCCAACGTATCTACTTTTCCAAACACTTTTGCCCTTGTTTTGGACTCTAACTTGCATGATTTGAATGAAACTAACCCGGACTGACGATGTTTTCAGCAGAATTACCATGGTGTTATTTATGTGCAGGAACAAACATTCTCGGAATGACCTAAAACTTCACGGAGCCACTTTTCAGAAAATATGAAAAATACCTGCAAAAGATGAAGGCCAGGGGGCCCACCACCTCTCCATGAGGGTGGGGGCGCGCCTGCCCCCCTAGGGCGCACCCCCCTACCTCGTGGGCCCCCTGTTGCCTCTCCAACTCCAACTCCAACTCCATATATTGAGTTTCGGGGAGAAAAAAATCAAGGAGAAGAAATCATCGCGTTTTACGATACGGAGTCACCGCCAAGCCCTAAAACCTCTCGGGAGGGCTGATCTAGAGTCCGTTCGGGGCTCCGGAGAGGGGAATCCGTCGCCATCGTCATCATCAACCATCCTCCATCACCAATTTCATGATGCTCACCGCCGTGGGTGAGTAATTCCATCGTAGGCTTGCTGGACGGTGATGGGTTGGATGGGATCTATCATGTAATCGAGTTAGTTTTGTTAGCGTTTGATCCCTAGTGTCCACTATGTTCTGAGATTGATGTTGCTATGACTTTGCTATGCTTAATGCTTGTCACTAGGGCCCGAGTGCCATGATTTCAGATCTGAACCTATTATGTTTTCATCAATATACGAGTGTTCTTGATCCTATCTTGCAAGTCTATAGTCACCTATTATGTGTTATGGTCCGTTAACCCCGAAGTGACAATAATCGGGATACTTACCAGTGATGACCGTAGTTTGAGGAGTTCATGTATTCACTATGTGTTAATGCTTTGTTCCGGTTATCTATTAAAAGGAGGCCTTAATATCCCTTAGTTTCCATAAGGACCCCGCTGCCACGGGAGGGTAGGACAAAAGATGTCATGCAAGTTCTTTTCTATAAGCACGTATGACTATGTTCGGAATACATGCCTACATTATATCAATGAACTGGAGCTAGTTCTGTGTCACCCTAGGTTATGACTGTTACATGATGAACCACATCCAGCATAATTCTCCATCACTGATCCATTGCCTAAGAGCTTTCCATAAATTGTTCTCCGCTTATTTACTTTTCCGCTGCTATTGCTATCATCACTACAAAATACCAAAAACATTACTTTTACTATTGTTACCTTTTTGTTACCGTTATCGCTACTATCATATTACTTTGCTACTAAACACTTTGCTGCAGATAATAAGTTTCCAGGTGTGGTTGAATTTACAACTCAGCTGCTAATACTTGAGAGTATTCTTTGGCTCCCCTTATGTCGAATCAATAAATTTGGGTTGAATACTTTACCCTCGAAAACTGTTGTGATCCCCTATACTTGTGGGTTATCAAGACTATTTTCTGGCGCCGTTGCCGGGGAACATAGCTCTATTCTTTGAGTCACTTGGGATATATATCTGCTTACCATTATGAAGAACTTAAGAGATCCAAAAACCAAGATCTATCCCTAAACTACGAGGGGAGGTAAGGAACTGCCATCTAGCTCTGCACTTGATTCACCTTCTGTTTTAAGTAAGCTTGCGACACCTACACCTGCTTCTGCTATTCGTTCTGATATGTCGCATGTTATTGATGATGCCACTTCTGCTATGCATGATACTTATGATGAAACTACTTCTATGCCTGATACTACTGTGCCACTTAGTGATTTTCTTGAAGAACAACTTGCTAGGGCTAGGGAAATTGAAATTATTGAATCTGATGATACTGATGAAAGTGATAATGAAGAATCACTTGTTATTCCTAAGGGTTATGTTTTTGATCAAGAAGCTTCTTTCGCTATTTTAGCTTGCAAAAATAGAAATGAACTAAAAAGGTTAGTAGCTAAATGGAGTAAGCAATCTCTAAGTGCTAGAATGAAACCTGACCCTGCTTTTGCTACTTCACCTATCTGTGTTACTGATAAGGATTATGAATTCTCGGTTGATCCTGATATAATTACTTTGGTTGAATCTGATCCTTTTCATGGTTATGAATCTAAAACTGTTGTGGCACATCTTACTAAGTTGAATGATATGGCCACCCTGTTCACTAAAGATGAGAGAACTCATTACTTTTACATCCTCAAAATATTTCCGTTCTCATTAAAGGGTGATGCTAAGATATGGTTTAATTCTCTTGATCCTGGTTGTGTGCGTAGTCCTAGGATATGATTTATTACTTCTCTGCTAAATATTTCCCTGCTCATAAGAAACAAGCTGCTTTAAGGGATATATATAATTTTGTGCAAATTGAAGAAGAGAGTCTCCCACAAGCTTGGGGGAGGCTTCTCCAATTACTCAATGCTTTGCCTGATCATCCTCTTAAGAAAAATGAAATACTTGATATCTTTTATAATGGACTAACCGATGCCTCCAGAGATTACCTGGATAGTTGTGCTAGTTCTGTTTTCAGGGAAAGAACACCGGATGCAGCTAAAGTTTTATTGAACAATATGTTGACAAATAAAAATAATTGGACACCTCCGGAGCCAATTCTTGAGCCTATTCTAAACCAACTTCGAAGAAGAGGGGTATCCTATTTCTTAGTCCTGAAGATATCCAAGAGGCAAAGAAATCTATGAAAGAAAAGGGTATTAAAGCTAAAGGTGTTAAGAATTTACCTCCTATTGAAGAAATAAATGGTCTTAATTTACCGCCTGTTGAAGAAACATATGATCTTAATCCATTACCTATTAAAGAAACTCATGGTCTTGATAACCCAACACAGGTAGTAAAGGTAAATTCTCTTTATAGATATGATAAAGCTGAAATCCCATTTACTAAATTTGCTAGCCCATGCTTAGATGAGTTTGATAAATTTATGGCTAAGCAAGAAGACTTTAATGCTTATTTTGGTAGACAGTTGAAATACAATTCAAATATGCTTGAACACTTGGGTGATTATCTGGCTAATGTCAAAGGTGAACTTAAACTTATTAGTAAACATGCTTCTATGGTTACCACTCAAGTAGAACAAGTACTTAAAGCTCAAAATGATTTGCTCAATGAATTGAATAATAAGAATAATGATAATGTTGTTAGAGTGGCTACCAGAACTGGTAGAATGACTCAGGAACCTTTGTATCCTGAAAGCCATCCTAAGAGAATTGAGCAAGATTCTCAGAGAAATAATATAGATGTACCTAGTCCTTCTAAAAGAAGAAAAAGAAAAATGATAGGACTTTGCATGCTTCTAGTGAACCTATTACTGAAACACCTGAGAATCCAAATAATATTTCTATTTCTGATGTTGAAACTCAATCTGGTAATGAACCTAAAACTAGTGGTAATGTTAATGATAATGTTCATAATGATGCTTAACCTAGTAATGATAATGATGTAGAAATTGAACTTGCTGTTGATCTTGATAACCCACAATCAAAGAATCAACAATATGATAAAAAAGACTTTGTTGCTAGGAAACATGGTAAAGAAAGAGAGCCTTGGGTTCAGAAACCCATGCCTTTTCCTCCCAAACCATCTAAGAAAAAGGATGATGAGGATTTTGAGCGCTTTGCTGAAATGATTAGACCTATCTTTTTGCGTATGTGATTAACTGATATGCTCAAAACCAATCCTTATGCTAAGTACATGAAAGATATCATTACAAATAAAAGAAAGATACCGGAAGCTGAAATTTCCACCATGCTTGCTAATTATACTTTTAAAGGTGGAATACCAAAGAAACTAGGAGATCCCGGTGTACCCACTATACCATGCTCTATTAAAAGAAACTATGTTAAAACTGCTTTATGTGATCTTGGAGCCGGTGTTAGTGTTATGCCTCTCTCTTTATATCGTAGACTTGATTTGAATAAGTTGACACCTACTGAAATATCTTTGCAAATGGCTGATAAATCAACTGCTATACCTGTCGGTATTTGTGAGGATGTGCCTGTCGTAGTTGCAAACGTTACTATTTTAATGGACTTTGTTATTCTTGATATTCCCGAGGACGATAGTATGTCTATTATTCTTGGAAGACCCTTTTTGAATACTGCAGGGGCTGTTATTGATTGCACTAGAGGCAATGTCACTTTTCATGTTAATGGTAATGAGCACACGGTACACTTTCCGAGGAAACAACCTCAAGTTCACAGTATCAACTCTATTGGAAAAATTCAATTGATTATATTTGGAAGTTTTGAATTTCCTCTTCCTACTGTCAAGAAGAAATATGATATTCTTATTACATAGTGTTATTCAAAATTTCTCCAGTTCCATGTTATTCGGAATGAGTTCGTTAACGAGACTTGATCAACCTTGTTAGTGGATTCCTTTTGATGATCATGAAATGGATGAAACTAGAAGGCACAACCTTCTGTACCCCACTTTTACTTTCTGTTATTTATATTAAATAAAATTAAAATAAATATTTTTCTGTCTATTATCTGATTATCCGTGCAATATAAAAATACCTCGAAAATAAAAGTTCTCCAAATGCCCTGAAATTTAAATATGATTTTTTCTAGAATATTTGAGAATATTTGGCACTAAGAACACAACAGGGGGTCAACCACCTGCCCACGAGGGTGGAGGGCGCGCCCCCTGCCTCGTGGGCCCAAGGTGGCCCTCCTCCACCTATCCTTTCACCCACACACTTCTTCTTCCTCCCACAAACACGAATATCCAGCTCAAGCATGAGTTCTAGCTCATCTTGCTGCCATTTTCGATCTCCTTGCTCAAAGCACCTCTCACAAAACTGCTTGGGGAGATTGTTCCTTGGTATGTGACTCCTCCATTGGTCCAATTAGTTTTTGTTCTAGTGCTTTATTCATCGCAAATATTTGCTGCTTAGGTGACCCTGTTATTGAGCTTGCATGTCAAATTTATATGGTCAAAAGTAGTTTTGATGCATGATATAGGCTCTAGGCACTTGTAGGAGTAGTTGCTATCAATATTATTGAGTTCGGTTCACTTTTATTTGGAAGTTACTAAAAATTTCAGAATTTTTCAGAAAATGATGAGGAGACTATTGAGGGGCTCATCGGCCAAAGCTCGAAGGAAAAGGCACCTAAGCCTAAGTATAATTTGCCGCGCACCGCGGAGGTTCGGGCGTGTGAATGGCCTTCCGATGATTTCTTGAGAGCAGCCGGTATTTATGAAGATTTTCATGAAATGGCTAAGAATGCAGGCCTCACCGCTTTCCTCCACGACCAATGCGATCAGTATCTCTTACTCACAAATACCTTTGTGCAAAACTTTCATTTCCATTCTAGGAACTCGCCACCTACGGTGGAGTTTCATTTATATGATGAGCATAAGGAGATGTCACTTTATGATTTTTGTCGGATTTGTTTAGTCCCTTTTGAGGGCAAGACAAAAGAACCACATCATGACGATGTGGAGGGGTTTATTGATACTATCACTGTAGGGGAATCAAGGAAGGTATCCGATGCACGAATCACTAGCATACATTTTCCTGTTTTATGTTATTTTGCATTATTTGCTAGTCGTCGCTTAATTGGTCGCGCAAACTATGGAAACCTTAGTATCCCTGATATTATTATTCTGCTCCACGGTTTATACAGTGATAACACTTTTAGTATGGGCGGCATTATTGCTAAACGGTTAAGTCTGAACCGTACCAAAGGCCCTATCTTTGGAGGCATCTATGCTTCACGCCTAGCTGCACATTTTAACATACCTATTAGGCATTTTGAGAAGGAAGAAAAGGTGATGCCTCATGTTTATCTAGATTATAAAAGTATGGTGGCACATGATTTTATTGTTAAGAATAGGGAAGGAGAGCTTAAATATCAATTGTTCTTTAATAAACATCATCCTGAGACTATTACCTTGCCTGCTCCTTCTTTGTTTGATTTATCTTTAGGCACGTACCTTGTTCCGTTGAAGGCTATTCACGCCTACCGAAACCCTGCACCAGCCAAGGAGCCAGAGCCGAAACCACAAGTTGATCCTTCATGACAGTCTAATTACCAGTGGGATCCGGAGATGATTGTCAGCCAGTGGCAATCGGAGTCTTCCTCTTCTTCTTCGCAGTACGACTCCAGCTATTATTATGGATATCCGCCAGGCCAGCCATGGCCATAGACCAACTTAGGCCAAAACCCTAAGCTTGGGGGAGTACGTATTTCCCACCGGCATTACATTTATGTTCACACACTCATTGCTAGATGTTGGTGCTCATACTTTTTCATTGTATCATCCATGCTAGTTTAATCTCCTTTTTATGCTTTCTTCTTGTGTGTTTAATAAACCTTAAGAAAAACCAAAAAAATTTAGTTGTAGCTTTTAATCAGTTTAATTTCCATGCTTGTAGTAGTAATTAAAAAGAAAACCAAAAATATTTCATGTTCTTCTTTTGCTTGTTGGGAGCTTTCCCGTGTAAATAGTTTTATTTCTTTTCTTTTCTTTGGGGGTCGATAGGACAAGACCATGATTAAATTGTTAAGTGGCTCTTATATGCATAAATGTTGATCTGACAAAAGACCCATATTGCCTTGTCTTCTCCTGTTTATTGAATGCTTGCAGATTCCAACTTAGTCCAATGCACGTGCACTATTATTATTATTCACACTATTCGGTCATGCAAGTGAAAGGCAATTATGATGATATATGATGGACTGGCTGAGATGAGGAAAGCTGGTATGAACTCGACCTCTTTTGTTTTTGTAAATATGATTAGTTCATCGTTCCTAATTCAGCCTATTATGAATAAACATGTTTGCAATGACAACTAGAGATCATAGTTTCTTGTGCCATGCTTGATTAGCTATGAGTTATAATGTTTTACCTTGCGTGCCAACATGCTATTGAGATAGTTATGATGTGGTATGATAGGGTAGTATCCTCCTCTGAATGATTTAAGTGACTTGACTTGGCACATGTTCACGCATGTAGTTGAAACAAAATCAACATAGCCTTCACGATATTTATGTTCATGGTGGATTATATCCTACTCATGCTTGCATTCGGTGTTGATTAATTTTAATGCATGTTCATGACTGTTGTCGCTCTCTAGTTGGCCGCTTCCCAGTCTTTTGCTAGCCTTCACTTGTACTAAGCGAGAATACTGCTTGTGCATCCAATCCCTTAAACCCCAAAGTTATTCCACATGAGTCCACTATACCTACCTATATACTGTATCTCCTTGCCATTCCAAGTAAATTTGTATGTGCCAAACTCTAAACTTTCAAATAAATATCCTGTTTTGTATGCTCGAATAGCTCATGTATCAACTAGGGTTGTCTGTATCTTCCATGTTATGCGGGTTATTCTCAAGAGGAGTGGACTCCGCTCCTCACTCACGAGATAAATGGCTGGTCACCGGGATGCACAGTCCCATGCTTTATGCAAACTAAATCAAAATAATTGCAAACAAAACTCCCCTTGGGACTCTTGTTAGTTGGAGGCACTCGTTGTTTCGAGCAAGCCATGGATTGATGCTTGTTGGTGGAAGGGGGAGTATAAACTTTACCATTCTGTTTGGGAACCGCCTATAATGTGTGTAGCATGGAAGATATCGCCATCTCTTGGTTGTTATGTTGACAATGAAAGTATACTGCTCAAAATATTATTCACCTCTATTTCAAAACCGAGCTCTGGCACCTCTACAAATTCCTGCTTCCCTCTGCGAAGGGCCTATCTGTTTACTTTTATGCTGAGTCATCATCATCTTATTAAAAAGCACCAGTTGGAGAGCACCGCTGTTATTTTCATTCATTATTGTTAGTTTACATTGAGTATGACTTGACTGGATCTTTTACCATGAATTACAATGTCTAGTCGGTCCTTGGTCTTTAAAGGTGCTCTGCATTTATGTTTTGCGGTCTCTGAAAGGGCTAGCGAGATACCATCTTGTTATATCATATTATGATTGTTTTCAGAAAGTGTTGCCATCCGAGATTTATTATTATTGCTCGCTAGTTGATTATGCTATTGATATGAGTAAACTTGAGACCTATGCGTTATTGCAAATGTGGTTAGTTATAATCGTTGCTGAAAACTTGAATGATGGCTTTACATATTTACAACAACAAGAGCAAACAGAGTTTGTAAAAGTCTTTCCTTATCACTTTCAGTTTGTAAACTGAATTGCTTGAGGACAAGCAAAGGTTCAAGCTTGGGGGAGTTGATACGTCTCCAACGTATCTACTTTTCCAAACACTTTTGCCCTTGTTTTGGACTCTAACTTGCATGATTTGAATGGAACTAACCCGGACTGACACTGTTTTCAGCAGAATTACCATGGTGTTATTTATGTGCAGGAACAAACATTCTCGGAATGACCTGAAACTTCACGGAGCCACTTTTTAGAAAATATGAAAAATACCTGCAAAAGATGAAGGCCAGGGGCCACCACCTCTCCACGAGGGTGGGGGCGCGCCTACCCCCCTAGGGCGCGCCCCCCTACCTCGTGGGCCCCCTGTTGCCTCTCCGACTCCAACTCCAACTCCATATATTGAGTTTCGGGGAGAAAAAAATCAAGGAGAAGAAATCATCGCATTTTACGATACGCAGCCGCCGCCAAGCCCTAAAACCTCTCGGGAGGGCTGATCTAGAGTCCGTTCGGGGCTCCGGAGAGGGGAATCCGTCGCCATCGTCATCATCAACCATCCTCCATCACCAATTTCATGATGCTCACCGCCGTGCATGAATAATTCCATCGTAGGCTTGCTGGACGGTGATGGGTTGGATGGGATCTATCATGTAATCGAGTTAGTTTTGTTAGGGTTTGATCCCTAGTGTCCACTATGTTCTAAGATTGATGTTGCTATGACTTTGCTATGCTTAATGCTTGTCACTAGGGCCCGAGTGCCATGATTTCAGATCTGAACCTATTATGTTTTCATCAATATATGAGTGTTCTTGATCCTATCTTGCAAGTCTATAGTCACCTATTATGTGTTATGATCCGTTAACCCCGAAGTGACAACAATCGGGATACTTACCGGTGATGACCATAGTTTGAGGAGTTCATGTATTCACTATGTGTTAATGCTTTGTTCCGGTTCTCTATTAAAAGGAGGCCTTAATATCCCTTTGTTTCCGTAAGGACCCCGCTGCCACGGGAGGGTAGGACAAAATATGTCATGCAAGTTCTTTTCCATAAGCACGTATGACTATGTTCGGAATGCATGCCTACATTATATCAATGAACTGGAGCTAGTTCTGTGTCACCCTAGGCTATGACTGTTACATGATGAACCGCATCCGGCATAATTCTCCATCACTGATCCATTGCCTACGAGCTTTCCATATATTGTTCTCCGCTTATTTACTTTTCCGCTGCTATTGCTATCATCACTGCAAAATACCAAAAACATTACTTTTATTACGGTTACCTTTTGCTACCTTTATCACTACTATCATATTACTTTGCTACTAAACACTTTGCTGCAGATATTAAGTTTCCAGGTGTGGTTGAATTGACAACTCAGCTCCTAATACTTGAGAGTATTCTTTGGCTCCCCTTGTGTCGAATCAATAAATTTGGGTTGAATACTTTACCCTCGAAAACTGTTGCGATCCCCTATACTTGTGGGTTATCAGTGGACTCGGATTGGTGGTGGACAGGCAGATGTATATGTGGACTCGGATTGGCGGTGGACAGGCAGATGTATATATGGACTCGGATTGGTGGTGGACAGGTGGATGTATATGGCAGCGGTAAGGAATATGTTGGTGGTGGTGGTATGTGGTAGGAACGATGACGATGGTGCAGCGGCGGCGTGACAACTTGTGAACAGAACTCGAAACTCTAAAGGAAACTAGACACTAAGACCAGCAACTAGACACGACGCTGCAACCGCAAATTCTACAATGCAAAACCCTAAAAAGATTATGCAAAGGCTCAGATTGGTTCGGATATGATGACCTAACCCTGATTTTTTTGGCTTTTTCGTGGACTGTAGGTATGAAGAACATACTCGATCTAAACTATGAAAAAATGTAAAATCTCACCGAGCAACCTGGAAATCTGATACCACTTGATAGAGGCGAAGGTGTCCCGATGTTTCGATGAGATAGATATAGTTTTCTGTGGGAGTCCACTTTGACGATCCGACTACGAACGTGCGAAGATGTTGCGCCTTAGCAATTGCTAAACCAACTTCCAAGGGTTATTGACCATGCCGGAGCACGATCAACCTGACCACGAGGGTCTATTTCCTATGAGCAAACAAAGAACAAGCAAGGAACTGAGATTGCAATCTGGATATTGCGAATAAAAGATGAAAGCTTTATTGATCAAGGTGGGGTTCTGTGACGTCTTGGTCTGGTTGTTGGACACAAACGAAGTACGCGAAGTTGCAGCTATGGTGAACTTTTAATCTAAACAAAACCCGAAGTCTAAACGACGCCCTAAGGGCTGTATATATGGAGGAAGAGAGGGGAATTACATGGCCCCTGGAGGAGGGGTCTGAAACCAACCCTAACTCTTGTTTCCCCACACATACGGACTCTAAAAACAACCTATACTTAAGTATTTCGAAAATACATTGGTCTGGCCCAATAATAAGTGGACATAGCACCTAGAATATCCTTTGGACGAAATTTATGAAGTGGCATCTTGTATATTTCGTCCAATGCTTCATGCACTCCTTATGGTGGCTTCAAAGTCCCAAAATCATCACTTGTAACTCCGTTCTTGATCGCCTTGCGGATGCCATCATCTCCATGCTTGAACTTGCTCCAAGGTTCATCTTTCTTGTCCAAACTAGGCCCTTCATTTGTAAGCAAAACAAATGTATCCAATTTAGGCAGCATCATATTCTCATGAACATTAGAATTGTTACCAAGAAACGAAAGTACCTCATAATTCAATTATCATGCGCGAGCTCTAGTAATTGGTCCAGTATGTATAGCAGCAGGGGCTGTGGGTGTAACAATGGTATTGATGTCCTCATCAACACCCCCCTCCGCCCGCCCATGTTTCACTCAACTAGTCCACCCAATCTCCATTGCCAGCTCCCCCTCCCCCAGATCCATAGCAGAACCCTCTCCAGCGCCGGTGTGCTCACCCCGGCCATGTGCCCGCTCTTCGGAGTCAAGTCTGAAGGAAATATGCCCTAGAGGGATTAATATAGTTGTTATTTATATTTCCTTATAGCATGATAAATGTTTATTATTCATGCTAGAATTGTATTAACCGGAAACTTAGTACATGTGTGAATACATAGACAAAACAGAGTATCCCTGGTATGCCTCTACTTGACTAGCTCGTTAATCAAAGATGGTTAAGTTTCCTGACCATAGACATGTGTTGTCATTTGATGAATCTTGATAACCCACAAGTATAGGGGATCACAACAGTTTTCGAGGGTAGAGCATTCAACACAAATTTACTGATTCGACACAAGGGGAGCCAAAGAATATTCTCAAGTATTAGCAGCTGAGTTGTCAATTAAACCACACCTGGAAACTTAATATCTGCAGCAAAGTGTTTAGTAGCAAGTTATATGATAGTAGTGGTAACGGTGGCAAAAGGTAACGGTAGCAAAAGTAATATTTTTGGGTTTTGTAGTGATGGTAACAGTAGCAGCGGAAAAGTAAATAAACGAAGAACAATATATGGAAAAGCTCGTAGGCATTGGATCGGTGATGGAGAATTATGTCGGATGCGATCGATCATGTAACAGTCATAACATAGGGTGCACAGAACTAGCTCCAGTTCATCAATGTAATGTAGGCATGTATTCCAAATATAGTCATACGTGCTTATGGAAAAGAACTTGCATGACATCTTTTGTCCTACCCACCCATGGCAGCGGGGTCCTAATGGAAACTAAGGGATATTAAGGCCTCCTTTTAATAGAGTACCGGACCAAAGCATTAACACATAGTGAATACATGAACTCCTCAAACTACAGTCATCACCGGTAAGTATCCCAATTATTGTCACTTCGGGGTTAATGGATCATAACACATAATAGGTGACTATAGACTTGCAAGATAGGATCAAGAACTCTCATATATTGATGAAAACATAATAGATTCAGATCTGAAATCATGGCACTCGGGCCCTAGTGACAAGCATTAAGCATAGCAAAGTTATAGCAACATCAATCTCAGAACATAGTGGATACTAGGGATCAAACCCTAACAAAACTAACTCGATTACATGATAAATCTCATCCAACCCATCACCGTCCAACAAGCCTATGATGGAATTACTCACGCATGGCGGTGAGCATCATGAAGTTGGTGATGGAGGAAGGTTGCTGATGATGATGGCGACGGATTCCCCTCTCCGAAGCCCCGAACGGACTCCAGATCAGCCCTCCCGAGAGAGTTTGGGGCTTGGCGGCGGCTCTGTATCGTAAAACGCGATGAATCCTTCTCTCTGATTTTTTTTCTCCCTGAAAGTGAATATATGGAGTCAAGGTTGACATCGGTGGAGCATCAGGGGGCCCACGAGGCAGGGGCGCGCCCAGGGGGGTAGGGCATGCCCCCCACCCTCGTGGACAGGTGGTGGCCCCCTGACGTAGATCTTTCTTCCAGTATTTTTATATATTCCAAAATAATTCTCCGTTGATTTTCAGGTCATTCCGAGAACTTTTATTTCTGCACAAAAATAACACCATGTCAATTCTGCTGAAAACAGTGTCAGTCCGGGTTAGTTCCATTCAAATCATGCAAGTTAGAGTCCAAAACAAGGGTAGAAGTGTTTGGAAAAGTAGATACGACGGAGACGTATCAAGTCCCCCAAGCTTAAACCTTTGCTTGTCCTCAAGCACTTCACTTGATAAACTAAAAGTGATAAAGAAAAACTTTTACAAACTCTGTTTGCTCTTGTTGTTGTAAATATGTAAAGCCAGCATTCAGGTTTTCAGCAAAGATTATGAACTAACCATATTCACAATAACATTTAGGTCTCATGTTTACTCATATCAATGGCATAATCAACTAGCGAGCAATAATGGTAAATCTCAGATGACAACACTTTCTCAAAACAATCATGATATGATATAGCAAGATGGTATCTCGCTAGCCCTTTCTGAGACCGCAAAACATAAATGCGGAGCACCTTTAAAGATCAAGGACTGACTAGACATTGTAATTCATGGTAAAAGAGATCTAGTCAAGTCATACTCAATGTAAACTAATAGTAATGGATGCAAATGACAGCGGTGCTATCCAACAGGTGCTTTTTAATAAGAGGATGATGACTCAGCATAAAAGTAAATAGGTAGGCCCTTCGTAGAGGGAAGCAGGGATTTGTAGAGGTGCCAGAGCTCGATTTTGAAATATATATGAATAATATTTTGAGCGGTATACTTTCATTGTCGACATAACAATTGAGAGATCTCGATATCTTACATGCCACACACATTATAGGCGGTTCCCAAACAGAATGGTAAAGTTTATACTCCCCGTCCACCAACAAGGATCAATCCATGGCTTGCTCGAAACAACGAGTGCCTCCAACTAACAAGAGTCCCAGGGGAGTTTTGTTTGTAGTTATTTTGATTTGATTTGCATAAAGCATGGGACTGGGCATCCTGGTGACCAGCCATTTTCTCGTGAGTGAGGAGCGGAGTCCACTCCTCTTGAGAATAACCCGCCTAGCATGGAAGATACAGACAACCCTAGTTGATACATGAGCTATTTGAGCATACAAAACAGAATGTTTATTTGAAGGTTTAGAGTTTGGCACATACAAATTTACTTTGAACGGCACGTAGATACCGTATATAGGTAGGTATGGTGGACTCATATGGAACAACTTTGGGGTTTATGGAATTGGATGCACAAGCAGTATTCCCGCTTAGTACAAGTGAAGGCTAGCAAAAGAATGGAAGCGACCAGCTAGAGAGCGACAACAGTCACGAACATGCATTAAAATTAATCAACACCAAATGCAAGCATGAGTAGGATATAATGCACCATGAACATAAATATCATAGAGGCTATGTTGATTTTCTTTCAACTACATGCGTGAACATGTGCCAAGTCAAGCCACTCGAGTCGTTCAAAAGAGGATACCACCCTATCATACCACATCAAAACCATTTTAATAGCATGTTCACATGCAAGGTAAACCATTATAAACTCCTAGCTAATTAAGCATGGCATAAGCAACTATAATCTCTAATTGTCATTGCAAATATGTTTTTTCATAATAGGCTGAATTAGGAACGTTGAACTAATCATATTTACAAAAACAAGAGAGGTCGAGTTCATACCAGCTTTTCTCATCTCAGTAAGTTCATCATATAATCATCATTATTGCCTTTCACTTGCACGACCGAATAGTGTGGATAATAATAGTGCACGTGCATTGGACTTCGCTGGAATCTACAAGCATTCAATTCAAGAGAGAAGACAAGTTAATATGGGATCTTTGTTAGATCAACAATAATGCATATAAGAGCCACTCAACATTTTCATTATGATCTTCTCCTCTCGACCCCCAAAGAAAAGAAACAAAACTATTTACACGGGAAAGCTCCCAACAAGCAAAAGAAGAACGAGAAATCTTTTTAGGTTTTATTTTTAATTACTACCACTACAGGCATGGAAAGTAAACTAGCTAAAAAGCTACAACTAATTTTTTGTTTTTTTCTTAAGGTTTATCAAACACACAAGAAGAAAGCATAAAACAGAAAATAAACTAGCATGGATATTACAGTGAAAAAGTATGAGCACCGACAACTAGCATGAGTGTGTGAACATGAATGTAATGTCGGTGAGAAATATGTACTCCCCCAAGCTTAGGCTTTTGGCCCAAGTTGGTCTATGGCCATGGATGGCCTGACGGATATCCAAAGTTGTAGCTGGGGTTGTACTGAGATGCAGCGGCAATTGCCTGATGAGCTGCAGCTTGGAGGCGAGCTGTCTCCGCCCTCCTCTCGTACTCGGTCGCCTCCTCCCTGGTTATAACATACCTCCCCTTTGCCTAAAAGTCAAAGAAAGTAGGAGCAGGGAGAGCGACGTGATAGGTACTGGATAAGAAGGAGGCAACTGATTGTTCCTCTCAACAAACTGATGATGAACCATAGCATTATAATCTAGATAAGAAGGAGGCAACTCAATATCATCTCCATGTATGGGTATCTCAAGAAAGTTAGCTGTACAAGTTGCATAAATTCCACCAAAGAAATCTCCATGAATACGATTATTATGCAACCTACGTGCAACTATAGCCCCCAGGTTGTATTGTTTATCTCCTAAAAATCGCTCCTGGGAATGCCAAGATTAGGTACACACATGTGACATGCTTCATCTTTACCATTTATGCATCTACCTATGAAGAGAGCAAAATAATGTATAGCAGGAAAATGAATGCTCCCTATGGTGGCTTGTGTTACATCTCTAGATTCCCCCACTGTAATACTAACAAGAAAATCTCTAAATTCATATTTGCGAGGTTCACTAACATTACCCCATTGTGGGAGTTTACAAGCAGTGTTAAAATCTTCTAAGTCCATGGTATAAGATTTATCATAAAGATCAAACAGGACAGTTTGAGAATTGCGTGATGATGAGAATTTAAACCTTCTCACAAATGAATTAGTTAAATAGAGGTATTTGTTGGAAATATGCCCTAGAGGCAATAATAAATAAGTTATTATTATATTTCTTTGTTCATGATAATAGTCTTTTATTCATGCTATAACTGTATTATCCGGAAATCGTAATACACGTGTGAATACATAGACCACAATATGTCCCTAGTGAGCCTCTAGTTGACTAGCTCGTTGTGATCAACAGATAGTCATGGTTTCCTGGCTATGGAAATTGGATGTCGTTGATAACGGGATCACATCATTAGGAGAATGATGTGATGGACAAGACCTAATCCTAAGCATAGCACAAAGATCGTGTAGTTCGTTTGCTAGAGCTTTGCCAATGTCAAGTATCTCTTCCTTTGACCATGAGAGCGTGTAACTCCTGGATACCGTAGGAGTGCTTTGGGTGTATCAAACGTCACAACGTAACTGGGTGACTATAAAGGTGCACTACAGGTATCTCCGAAAGTATCTATTGTTTTATGCGGATCGAGACTGGGATTTGTCACTCCGTGTAAACGGAGAGGTATCTCTGGGCCCACTCGGTAGGACATCATCATAATGTGCACAATGTGACCAAGGGGTTGATCACGGGATGATGTGTTACGGAACGAGTAAAGAGACTTGCCGGTAACGAGATTGAACAAGGTATTGGTATACCGACAATCGAATCTCGGGCAAGTAAAATACCACTAGACAAAGGGAATTGTATACGGGATCGATTGAGTCCTTGACATCGTGGTTCATCCGATGAGATCATCGTGGAACATGTGGGAGCCAACATGGGTATCCAGATCCCGCTGTTGGTTATTGACCGGAGAACGTCTCGGTCATGTCTGCTTGTCTCCCGAACCCGTAGGGTCTACACACTTAAGGTTCGATGACGCTAGGGTTATAAAGGAAGTTTGTATGTGGTTACCGAATGTTGTTCGGAGTCCCGGATGAGATCCCGGACGTCACGAGGAGTTCCGGAATGGTCCGGAGGTAAAGATTTATATATGGAAAGTTGTTGTTCGGGTTCCGAAAAAAGTTCGGGTTTTTTCGGTATTGTACCGGGAAGCTTCCAGAAGGTTCCGGAGGATTCCGGAGGGGTCCGGAAGTCCGGAAATTGTTCCACCACGTCCAATACAGTAGCATGGGCTGTAGGGGGCGCCCTAGCCTTAATGGGCCAGGGGCACCAGCCCCCCCAAGGCCCATGCGCATGGGAAGGGGAAACCCTAAGGGGGAGGGCCTCCACTTGACTTGGGAGGCACTCCTCCCCCCCCCCCTTGGCCGCACCCCTTGGGGTGGGAAACCCTAAAGGGGGCGCAGCCCCCCTTCCCCCTATATATACTTGAGGTTTTGGGGATGCCAACACATGAGAACTTCTCCTCTTGGTGCAGCCCTACCTCTCTCCCTTCTCCTCATATCTCGTGGTGCTTGGCGAAGCCCTGCTGGACTACCACGCTCCTCCATCACCACCACGCCGTTGTGCTGCTGCTGGATGGAGTCTTCCTCAACCTCTCCCTCTCTCCTTGCTGGATCAAGGCATGGGAGACGTCACCGGGCTGTACGTGTGTTGAACGCGGAGGTGACGTCCGTTCAGCACTAGGATCTCCGGTGATTTGAATCACGGCGAGTACGACTCCTTCAACCCCGTTCTCTTGAACGCTTCCGCTTAGCGATCTACAAGGGTATGTAGATGCACTCTCCTTCCCCTCGTTGCTGGTTTCTCCATAGATAGATCTTGGTGACACGTAGGAAAATTTTGAATTTCTGCTACGTTCCCCAACAGTATTGACAGCACTTATCTGCCTCGAAGCTCTCTAGATCAGCATTACACACATATGCATCCAATTCCTCTTTAATTCCTGCTCGGATCATGAAATCCTCTGACGGCCATTCACAAGGCCGCACTTGAGCGTCTCTTGGTGGTTCCTCGTCCGCATCCCATATGGCGGGCCTGGGTCCTTGCTTCCTTGAAGAACCACCTTGGTACATTTTCCTAAACATATTTCTTCCTCTAAAATATTTCTGAAATTTTTAGTAACTTCAAAATAAAAGTGAACCAAACTCAACAATATTGATAGCAACTACTCCTACAAGTGCCTAGAGGCAATATCATGCATCAAAACTACTTTTGACCACATAAATTTAACATGCAAGCTCAAGAACAGGGTCACCTAAGCAGCAAAAATTTGCAATGAATAAAGCACTAGAACAAAAATTAATTGGACCATTGGACGAGTCACATACCAAAGAACAATCCCCCAAAGCAGTTTTGTGAATGGAGCTTTGAGCTAGGAGATCAAAAATGGCAGCAAGATGAGCTAGAACACGTGCTTGAGCTGGCTGGTGAATTTTTTGGAAGGAAGAAGGAGTGTGTGGTGGCTGGAATAAGTGGAGGGGAGCCACCGTGGGCCCATGAGGCAGGGGCGCGCCCAGGGGGGTAGGGCGCGCCCTCCACCCTCATGGGCACATGGTTACTCCCCCTGCTGGGTTTTCAGTGCCAGATATTCTCAAATATTCTAGAAAAAATCATATTTAATTTTCAGGGCATTTGGAGAACTTTTATTTTCGGGGTATTTTTTACTGCATGGATAATTCAAAAAACAGACAGAAAAATACTATTTTTGCGTTATTTAATATAAATAACAGAAAGTGAAAAGAGGGTACAAAGAGTTGTGTTTTCTAAATTCATCTTCTCATGCTCATCAAAAGGAATCCACTAACAAAGTTGATCAAGTCTTGTTAACAAACTCATTTCGAATTGCATGAAACCGGAGAATTTTCGGATAACACTAGGTTACCTCAACGGGGATATCCATGTCCCCAACATTAAGAATATCATATTTCTTCTTGACAGTAAGAAGAGGAAATTCAAAACCTCCAATAGTGATTGTTGAAATTTTTCCAATAGAATTGATACTGTGGACTTGAGGTTATTTCCTCGAAAAGTGTACCGTATGCTCATTACCATTAACATGAAAAGTGACATTGCCTTTGGTGCAATCAATAACAGCCCCTGCAGTATTCAAAAAGGGTCTTCCAAGAATAATAGACATACTATCATCCTCGGGAATATCAAGAATAACAAAGTCCGTTAAAATAGTAACGTTTGCAACCACAACAGGCACATCGTCACAAATACCGATGGGTATAGCAGTTGATTTGTCAGCCATTTGCAAAGATATTTCAGTAGGTGTCAACTTATTCAAATCAAGCCTACGATATAAAGAGAGAGGCATAACACTAACACCGGCTCCAAGATCACATAAAGCAGTTTTAACATAGTTTCTTTTAATGGAGCATGGTATAGTTGGTACTCCTGGATCTCCAAGTTTCTTTGGTATTCCACCCTTAAAAGTATAATTAGCAAGCATGGTGGAAATTTCAGCTTCCGGTATCTTTCTTTTATTAGTAACAATTTCCTTCATATATTTAGCATAAGGATTCATTTTAAGCATATCAGTCAAACGCATATGCAAAAAGATAGGTCTAATCATTTCAGCAAAGCGCTCAAAATCCTCATCATCATTTTTCTTGGATGGTTTAGGACGAAAAGGCATGGGTTTCTGAACCCATGGTTCTCTTTCTTTACCGTGCTTCCTAGCAACAAAGTCTCTCTTATCATAACGTTGATTCTTTGATTGTGGGTTATCAAGATCAACAGTAGGTTCAATTTCTACATCATTATTGTTGCTAGGTTGAGCATCAACATGAACATCATCATTAACATTATCACTAGGTTCATGTTCATTACCAGATTGTGTTTCAGCATCAGAAATAGAAATATCATTGGGATTCTCAGGTGTGTCTACAACAGATTCACTAGAAGCATGCGAAGTCCTATCATTTTTCTTTCTCTTCCTTTTAGAAGGACTAGGTGCATCAATATTAATTCTCTGGGAATCTTGCTCAATTCTCTTAGGGTGGCCCTCAGGATACAAAGGTTCCTGAGTCACTTTACCTCCTCTAGTTGCAACTCTAACATCAAAGTCATTATTTTTACTATTCAATTCATTGAGCAAATCATTCTAAGCTTTAAGTGCTTGTTCTACTTGAGTGGTAACCATAGAAGCATGTTTACTAATAAGTTTAAGTTCACCTTTAACACTAGCCATATAATCACTCAAGTGTTCAATCATACAAGCATTATGTTTCAATTGTCTACCAACATAAGCATTAAAATCTTCTTGCTTAACCATAAAGTTATCATACTCATCTAAGCATTGGCTAGCAAACTTAGCAGGAGGGATTTCAGCTTTATCATATCTATAGAGAGAATTTACCTTTACTACCTGTGTCGGGTTATCAAGACCGTGTGTTTCTTCAATAGGTGATGAATTAAGACCATGTATTTCTTCAACATGCGGTAAATTCTTAACATCTTCACCTTTTATACCTTTTTCTTTCATAGATTTCTTTGCCTCTTGCATATCTTCAGGACTAAGAAATAGAATGCCCCTTTTCTTCGGAGTTGGCTTAGGAGTTGGTTCAGGAAGTGTCCAATTATTTTCATTGGTCAACATATTATTCAATAGAATTTCAGCTTGATCAATAGTTCTTTCCCTGAAAACACAACCAGCACAACTATCCAGGTAATCTCTGGAAGCATCGGTTAGTCCATTATAAAAGATATCAAGTATTTCATTCTTCTTGAGAGGATGATTAGGCAAAGCATTAAGTAATTGGAGAAGCCTCCCCCAAGCTTGTGGGAGACTCTCTTCTTCAATTTGCACAAAATTATATATCTCCCTTAAAGCAGCTTGTTTCTTATGAGCGGGGAAATATTTAGCAGAGAAGTAGTAAATCATATCCTGGGGACTACGCACACAACCAGGATCAAGAGAATTAAACCATATCTTAGCATCACCCTTTAATGAGAACGGAAATAATTTAAGGATATAATAGTAGCGAGTTTTCTCATCATTAGTGAACAGGGTAGCTATATCATTTAATTTAGTAAGATGTGCCACAACAGTTTCAGATTCATAGCCATAGAAAGGATCAGATTCAACCAGAGTAATTAACTCAAGATCAACAGAGAAATCATAATCCTTATCAGTAATAAAGATAGGTGAAGTAGTATAAGCAAGATCATATTTCATTCTAGCATTCAGAGTTTTTTCTTTAAGCTTAGCTAATAGTTTCTTAAGATCACTTCTATCATTGCAGGCAAGAAAGTCTCTAGCAGTTTCTTCATCCATAACATAACCCTCAGGAACAACTGGCAATTCATATCTAGGGGTAGAATCTTCATCATCACTTCCATCAATATTATCAGTTTCAATAATTTCATTCTCTCTAGCCCTAGCAAGTTGTTCATCAAGAAATTCACCAAGTGACACAGTAGTGTCAAGCATAGAAGTAGTTTCATCATAAGTATCATGCATAGCAGAAGTGGCATCATCAATAACATGCGACATATCAGAATTAATAGCATAAACAGGTGTCGCAAGTTTACTCAAAACAAAAGGTGAATCAAGTGCAGAGCTAGATGGCAGTTCCTTACATCCCCTCGTAGTTGAGGGGAAAATCTTGGTTCTTTGATCTTTCAAGTTCTTCATAATGATAAGCAGATATAAATCCCAAGTGACTCAAAGAATAGAGCTATGCTCCCCAGCAACGGCGCCATAAAATGTTCTTCATAACCCACAAGTATAGGGGATCACAACAGTTTTCGAGGGTAGAGTATTCAACCCAAATTTATTGATTCGACACAAGGGGAGCCAAAGAATATTCTCAAGTATTAGCAGCTGAGTTGTCAATTCAACCACACCTGGAAACTTAATATCTGCAGCAAAGTGTTTAGTAGCAAGTAATATGATAGTAGTGGTAACGGTGGCAAAAGGTAACGGTAGAAAAAGTAACATTTTTGGGTTTTGTAGTGATGCTAACAGTAGCAGCGGAAAAGTAAATAAGCGAAGAACAATATATGGAAAAGCTCGTAGGCATTGGATCGGTGATGGAGAATTATGCCGGATGCGATCGATCATGTAACAGTCATAACATAGGGTGACACAGAACTAGCTCCAGTTCATCAATGTAATGTAGGCATGTATTCCGAATATAGTCATACGTGCTTATGGAAAAGAACTTGCATGACATCTTTTGTCCTACCCTCCCGTGGCAGCGGGGTCCTAATGGAATCTAAGGGATATTAAGGCCTCCTTTTAATAGAGTACCGGACCAAAGCATTAACACATAGTGAATACATGAACTCCTCAAAATACGGTCATCATCGGTAAGTATCCCGATTATTGTCACTTCGGGGTTAACGGATCATAACACATAATAGGTGACTATAGACTTGCAAGATAGGATCAAGAACTCTCATATATTGATGAAAACATAATAGGTTCAGATCTGAAATCATGGCACTCGGGCCCTAGTGACAAGCATTAAGCATAGCAAAGTCATAGCAACACCAATCTCAGAACATACTGGATACTAGGGATCCAACCCTAACAAAACTAACTCGATTACATGATAAATCTCATCCGACCCATCACCATCCAGCAAGCGTACGATGGAATTACTCACGCACGGCGGTGAGCATCATGAAATTGGTGATGGAGGAAGGTTGATGATGACGATGGCGATGGATTCCCCTCTCCGGAGCCCCGAAAGGACTCCAGATCAGCCCTCCCGAGAGAGTTTAGGTCTTGGCGGCGGCTCCGTATCATAAAATGCGATGAATCCTTCTCTCTGATTTTTTTTCTCCCTAAAAGTGAATATATGGAGTCAAGGTTGACAACGGTGGAGCATCAGGGGGCCCACGAGGCAGGGGCGCGCCCAGGGGGTAGGGCGCACCCCCACCCTCGTGGACAGGTGGTGGCCCCCCTGACGTAGATCTTTCTTCCAGTATTTTGTATATATTCCAAAATAATTCTCCGTTGATTTTTAGGTCATTCCGAGAACTTTAATTTCTGCACAAAAATAACACCATGGCAATTCTGCTGAAAACAACATCAGTCTGGGTTAGTTCCATTCAAATCATGCAAGTTAGAGTCCAAAACAAGGGCAAAAGTGTTTGGAAAAGTAGATACAACGAAGACGTATCAATGAACGGGATCACATCATTAGAGAATGATGTGATGGACAAGACCCATCCGTTAGCTTACCATAAATGATCATTTAGTTTTATTGATATTGCTTTCATCATGACTTATACATGTTCCTCTGACTATGAGATTATGCAACTCCCGAATACCGGAGGAACACCTTGTGTGCTATCAAACGTCACAACGTAACTGGGTGATTATAAAGATGCTCTAAGGGTGTCTCTGATGGTGTTTGTTGAGTTGGGATAGATCGAGATTAGGATTTGTCACTCTGATTGTCGGGGAGGTATCTCTGGGCCCTCTCGATAATGCACATCACTATAAGCCTTGCAAGCAATGTAACTAATGAGTTAGTTGCAGGATGTTGCATTACGGAATGAGTAATGAGACTTGCCGGTGACAAGATTGAACTAGGTATGATGATACCAACGACCGAATCTTGGGCAAGTAACATACCGATGACAAAGCGAACAATGTATGTTGTTATGCGGTTTGACCAATAAAGATCTTCATAGAATATGTAGGAACCAATATGAGCATCCAGGTTCCGCTATTGGTTATTGACCGAAGATGAGTCTCCGTCATGTCAACATAGTTCTCGAACCCGTAGGGTCCGCATGCTTAACATTCGGTGATGATCGGTATTATGAGTTTATGTGTTTTGGTGTACCGAAGGTTGTTCGGAGTCCTGGATGTGATCACGGGCATGACAAGGAGTCTCAAAATGGTCGAGACATAAAGATCAATATATTGGAAGCCTATGTTTGGACATCGGAATGGTTCCGGGTGAGTTCGGGCATTTACCGGAGTACCGGGGGGTTACCGGAACCCCCCGGGGAGAACATGGGCCTTATTGGGCCTTAGTGGAATAGAGGAGAGGAAGGCCAAGGTGGATGGCGCCCCCCAGCCCAATCAGAATTGGGTGGGGTCCGCCCTCCCCCCCCCTTCCTTCCCTCTCTCTCTCCCCCCTTCCTTCTCTCCTACTCCAACTAGGGAAAGGGGGGAATCCTACTCCCGGTGGGAGTAGGACTCTCCCTAGGGTGCGCCATAGAGAGGGCCGGCCCTTCCCTCCTCCACTCCTTTATATACGGGGGAGGGGGCACCCCATGGACACACAAGTTGATCTCTTAGCCGTGTGCGGTGCCTGCCTCCACAAATTTCCACCTCAGTCATATCGTTGTAGAGCTTAGGCAGAGCCTTGCGTTGGTAACTTCATCATCACCGTCATCACGCCATCGTGCTGATGAAGCTCTCCCTCGACACTCAGCTGGATCTAGAGTTCGTGGGACATCACCGAGCTGAACGTGTGCAGATCGCGAAGGTGTCATACCTTTGGTGCTAGGATCGGTCGGGTCGTGAAGACGTACGACTACATCAACCACGTTGTCATAACACTTCCGCTTACGGTCTACGAGAGTACGTAGACAACACACTCCCCTCTCGTTGCTATGCATCACCTAGATGGATCTTGTGTGTGCGTAGGAATTTTTTTGAAATTACTGCGTTCCCCAACAGTGGCATCAGAGCCAGGTCTATGTGTAGATGTTATATGCACGAGTAGAACACAAAGGAGTTGTGGGCATGGGTATATACATATTGCTTGCCGTCACTAGTTGATTCTTGATTCAGCGGTATTGTTGGATGAAGCAGCTCAGACCGACATTACACGTACGCTTACGTGAGACTGGTTCTACCGACGTGCTTCGCACATAGGTGGCTAGTGGGTGTCAGTTTCTCAAACTTTAGTTGAATTGGATTCAATGAACAGGGTTCTTTCTAAAGATCAAAAAGCAATCACTATACCGCATTGTGGTTTTTTGTGCGTAGGTAAGAACGGTTCTTGCTCAGCCCGTAGCAGCCACGTAAAACTTGCAACAACAAAGTAGAGTGCGTCTAACTTGTTTTTGCAGGGCATGTTGTGATGTGATATGGTCAAGACATGATGCTAAATTTTATTCTATGAGATGATCATGTTTTGTAACAGAGCTATCGGCAACTGGCAGGAGCCATATGGTTTTTGCTTTATTGTATGAAATGCATTCGCCATGTAATTGCTTTACTTTATCACTAAGCGGTAGCGATAGTCGTAGAAGCAATAGTTGGCGAGACGACAACGATGCTTCAATGGAGATCAAGGTGTCAAGCCGGTGACGATGGTGATCATGACGGTGCTTTGGAGATGGAGATCAAAGGCACAAGATGAGGATGGCCATACCATATCACTTATATTGATTGCATGTGATGTTTATCCGTTATGCATCTTATTTTTCTTAGTTCAGTGGTAGCATTATAAGATAATCTCTCACTAAATTTCAAGGTACAGGTGTTCTCCCTGAGTATGCATCGTTGCTACAGTTCGTCGTGCTGAGACACCACGTGATGATCGGGTGTGATAAGCTCTACATTCACATACAACAGGTGCAAGCCAGTTTTGCACTTGAAGAATACTCGGGTTAAACTTGACGAGCCTAGCATATGCAGATATGGACTCGGAACACTGAGACTGAAAGGTCGAGCATGAATCATATGTAGATATGATCAACATAGTGATGTTCACCATTGAAAACTACTCCATCTCACGTGATGATCGGACATGGTTTAGTTGATATGGATCACGCGATCACTTAGATGATTAGAGGGATGTCTATCTAAGTGGGAGTTCTTAAGTAATATGATTAATTAAACTTTAATTTATCATGAACTTAGTACCTGATAGTATTTTGCATGTCTATGTTCTTGTAGATAGATGGCCCGTGCTGTTGTTCCGTTGAATTTTAATGCGTTCCTAGAGAAAGCGAAGTTGAAGATGATGGTAGAAACTACACGGACTGGGTCCATAACTTGAGGCTTATCCTCATTGCTGCACAGAAGAATTACGTCCTGGAAGCACCGCTAGGTGACAAACCCGCTGCAGGAGCAACGCCAGATGTTATGAACGTCTAGCAAAGCAAAGCTGATGACTACTCGATAGTTCAGTGTGCCATGCTTTACGGCTTAGAATTGGGACTTCAACGACATTTTGAACGTCGTGGAGCATATGAGATGTTCTAGGAGTTGAAGTTAATATTTCAAGCAAATGCCAGGATTGAGAGATATGAAGTCTCCAATAAGTTCTATAGCTGCAAAATGGAGGAGAATAGTTCTGTCAGTGAACATATACTCAGAATGTCTGGGTACCACAACCACTTGAGTCAGCTGGGAGTTAATCTTCCTGATGATAGTGTCATTGACAGAGTTCTTCAATCACTGCCACCAAGCTACAAGAGCTTCGTGATGAACTATAATATGCAAGGGATGGATAAGACAATTCCCGAGCTCTTCGCAATGCTAAAGGCCGCGGAGGTAGAAATCAAGAAGGAGCATCAAGTGTTGATGGTCAACAAGACCACCAGTTTCAAGAAAAAGGGTAAAGGGAAGAAGGGGAACTTCAAGAAGAACGGCAAGCAAGTTGTTGCTAAAGTGAAGAAGCCCAAGTCTAGACCTAAGCCTGAGATTGAGTGCTTCTACTGCAAAGGGACTGGTCACTGGAAGCGAAACTGTCCCAAGTATTTGGCGGAGAAGAAGGATGGCAAAGTGAAAGGTATATTTGATATACATGTTATTGATGTGTACCTTACTAATGCTCGCAGTAGCGCCTGGGTATTTGATACTGGTTCTGTTGCTAATATTTGCAACTCAAAATAGGGGCTACGGATTAAGCGAATATTGGCTAAGGACGAGGTGACGATGCGCGTGGGAAATGGTTCCAAAGTCGATGTGATCGCCATCGACACGCTACCTCTACATCCACCTTCGAGATTAGTTTTAGACCTAAATAATTGTTATTTGGTGCCAGCGTTGAGCATGAACATTATATCTAGATCTTGTTTGATGTGAGCCGGTTATTCATTTAAATCAGAGAATAATGGTTGTTCTATTTATATGAATAATATCTTTTATGGTCATGCACCCTTGATGAGTGGTCTGTTTTTACTAAATCTTGATAGTAGTGATACACATGTTCATAGTATTGAAGCCAAAAGATATAAGTTTAATAATGATAGTGAACCTTATTTGTGGCACTGCCGTTTAGGTCATATTGGTGTAAAGCACATGAAGAAACTCCATGCTGATGGACTTTTGGAATCACTTGATTATGAATCTGATGTAGGGTAGAACCCTAATCGCCCGATCTTTCACGAAAGGAGCGGAATCCCACGAAGAACACGAAGAACACAAAGGGGAAACACAAGAGGAACACTCAAACTAACAAGAACAAGTCACAAAAGTGCTAGATCCTCGGATACATAGAACGATACACGGTCGACTGCCAACTAGGGACGATACACGGTAACCAGTCTTCTCCGTGAGGAGGTCTTGATGTTCTTCCGTAAAGAGGGGTCTTGAATCTGCTTAGGGGGATCTTCTCCGTAGGAGGCTCGAATCTCCGAGGAGAAGGTAACCAAGTGGATGAGCAAAGCTCTCACACAAAATGAGCTGATCCTTTGCTAACCCTAGCTAGAAGGAATGGGTGGAGTATTTATAGTCTTAGTGCAAAAGAGGGGGGCTAAGGGGTACATGGGCTGCGGCCCAACACGAATCAGCACACAGGCGTCGGACGTCCGTGGGTCACCGGTCGTCCAGAGGCTCGCGAGGGTCCGGCCGTCCGGTCGAAGTCGGACGTCCGTAATTTCGGCTCGGGTGTGCTTCAGTCGGACGTCCGGTCGGGGTCGGACGTCCGGGCATCGTCGGTCGTCTGGGGGGGCTCCGGAAATTCGTAGACTTGGCTCGCGTGCGGGGGCGACGGTCTTCCGGAGAGGGCCGGACGTCCGGAGCCTGGAGTTCATCGGACGTCCAGTCCAGGCCGGTCGTCCGGAGCCTGTAGCTTCTCCTGCATCTCTTCTTCTTCTCCGTCTTCACATCCACCTGCCTCTTCTTCATATCCTTGCTCCTTAGCTTCTCCATGATACCTGAGTATGCACAATGTATGCATATGAGGTAGTAGCCATGTCTCATGTGCATCGAAGTGGAAATCTGAGAGGAGTGATGTCACCTCAGTTTCGAGAGCTCTTGCACGTGCTCGTGTCATGGGTCCAAGAGGTGTCGTAGGAGATGTAGTTGGGTCCATGGGGATGGCCTTGGGATGCTCCGCATCATCTCCCGTCCCTTGGGGAAGATCCGCCCTCGGATCAAATTCTTCATCACCATGTAAGGGAGAGAGATCTTTGACGTTGAAGATGTCGCTCATGTCGTACTTGTCGCGTGGGAGGTCGATCTTGTAAGCGTTGTCGTTGTATCATGCGAGCACCTTGAAAGGTCCATCCGCTCGTGGTCGAAGCTTGGACTTGCGTTCTTGTGGAAAGCAATCCTTGCGAAGGTGTAGCCACACGAGATCACCAATGTTGAATACCATATGGTGCTTGTTGACGTTGAGCTTGGTCGCCAAGCGTTGTACTTGGCGCTCGATGGTGTTTCTTGTATCTTCATGCACCTTCTTGAGATGTGTCGAGCGTGCACTTGCGTCCAAATTGATGCTCTCTTGGAGTGGTAGAGGAAGAATGTCCAACGGTAACAATGGGTTGAATCCGTAGACGACCTCGAAAGGGGACTTGCCGGTTGTTGAGTGTCTGGCTCGGTTGTAGGCGAACTCGGCGATTGGTAGGCACTCCTCCCACTCCTTGATGTTCTTCTTGATGAGTACTCTAAGTAGAGCGGAGAGTGTGCGGTTGGTCACTACTGTTTGGCCGTCGGTTTGAGGGTGGTAAGCCGTGGAGAAGAGTACCTTGATTCCGAGCTTGGCGCATAGGGTCTTCCAAAAGAAGCTTAGGAACTTGACGTCGTGGTCCGAGATGATCGTCTTTGGCACTCCATGTAGACACAATATTTCCCTACAAAAGAGATTAGCAGCATGTGAAGCATCGTCTATCTTGTTGCAAGGAATAAAATGTGCCATTTTTGAGAAACGGTCCACAACGACAAATACCGAATCTTTCCCATTTCGAGTCCTAGGCAAACCAAGTACAAAGTCCATGCTAATGTCTTCCCATGGTTGATATGGAATTGGTAGAGGCATATAAAGGCCATGAGATTGAGCTTTGGACTTAGCTTTGCGACATGTAGAGCATCGGTTGGTGAAGCGGTTGATGTCCCGAAACATCTTGGGCCAAAAGTAGTTCTTCGAGAGCGTAGCAAACGTCTTGTTGTGTCCGAAATGTCCCATTAAGCCTCCTCCATGAGATTCCTACAAAAGCAACAAACGAAGAGAAGACTTGGGGATGCACACTTTGTTAGCTCTCATAAGATATCCATCTTTGATGTAATAGTGTTCCTAAGAAGTGTGCGACAAACACTTGGCATAAGGATTGGCAAAAGTTGCATCATGCTCATACAAGTCTTTGATATGCTCGAAGCCAATGACATCCAATTCAAGTTGAGTCACAAGCATGCATATGAGAGAAAGGGTGTTCGCTACAATGTTTTCCTTTCCGTTGATGTACTTGATGACATAAGGAAAAGACTCAATAAATTCACTCCATTTAGCATGACGCTTGTTCAACTTGCTTTGACCCTTAAGATACTTGAGAGTCTCATGATCGGTATGAATGATAAACTCATGGGGACGAAGGTAATGTTCCCATTCATGCAAAACGCTCACTAAAGCATATAGCTCTTTGTCATAGATGGGGTAATTGAGTTGCGCTCCGGAAAGTTTCTCACTAAAGTAAGCTATGGGGCGCTTCTCTTGCGTTAACACACCTCCTATGACATTACCACTAGCATCGCAATGAATCTCAAAAGGCTTGTCAAAGTTGGGTAAAGCAAGCACAGGAGCATGAGTAAGCAAATTCTTAAGCTCATTGAATGCGGTATCTTGGGATGGTCCCCAAACAAAAGGCGCATTCTTCTTTCTCAAAGCATGCAAAGGCGAAGCAATGGTGCTAAAATCCTTCATAAAGCGACGATAGAAACCCGCAAGGCCAAGAAAGCTATGCACTTGTTGCAAATTGGTTGGTTGTGGCCAAGTCTTAATAGCATTGATCTTTGATAGAGGCAAAGGTGTCCCGTCTTTCGATGAGATGGTGGCTATCGTTTTGGAGGAAGTCGACTTTGACGATCCGACTACGAACGTGTGAGGACGTCGCGCCTTAGCAATGGCTAAACCAACTCCGAGAGGTTATTGACCACGCCGGAGCACGATCAACCTGACCACGAAGGTCTATTTCCTGCAGGCAAACGAAGAACAAGCTAGAAACTAAGATTGCAATCTGGATATTGCGAATATAAGAGGAAAGCTTTATTGATCAAAGGTGGGGTTCTGTGACGTCTTGGTCTGGTCGTTGGACACAAACGAAGTACGCGAAGTCGCAGCTATGGTGATCTTTTAATCTAAACAAAACCCAAAGTCTAAACGACGCCCTAAGGGCTGTATATATGGAGGAAGAGGGGGGAATTTCGTGCCCCTTGTAGGAGGGGTCCGAAATCAACCCTAACTCTAGTTTCCCCACACATACGGACTCTAAAAACAGCCTATACTTAAGTATTTCGAAAATACATGGGCCTGGCCCAATAATAAGGTGACGCAGCACCTAGAATAGCCTCCGTACGAAATTTATGAAGTGGCATCTTGTATATTTCGTCCAAGGCTTCATGCACTCCTTATGGTGGCTTCAAAGTCCTGAAATCATCACTTGTAACTCCGTTCTTGATCCCCTTGCGCATGCCATCATCTCCATGCTTGGTCTTGCTCCAGTGTTCATCCCTCTTATCCGTGCCAGACCATTCATTTGTAAGCAAAACAAATGTATCCAATTTAGGCAGTATCATATTCTCATGAACATTAGAACTGTTACCAAGAAACGAAAGTACCTGATAATTCAATTGGCGTGCACGAGCTCTAGTAATTGGTCCAGTATGTATAGCAGCAGGGGTTGTGGGTGTAACAATGGTATTGATGTCCATGCTGCCTAAATTGGATACATTTGTTTTGCTTACAAATGAAGGGCCTAGCTTGGACAAGAAAGATGAACCTTTGTGGTAGTTTACTTTGATGACATATCGATTTATAGCAAATCTTTGGAGGAACATTTGGAACATTTACGTGCTATTTTTATTGCTCTGCGTGATGCACGTTTGTTTGGTAACCTTGGAAAGTGCACCTTTTGCACCGACCGAGTATCTTTTCTTGGCTATGTTGTTACTCCACAGGGAGTTGAAGTTGATAAAGCCAAGACTGAAGCTATTGAGAGTTGGCCGCGGCCCAAAACGGTCACACAAGTGAGGAGTTTCCTTGGCCTCGCTGGTTTCTATAGGCGTTTTATGAGAGATTTCAGCACCATCGCTGCACCTCTCAACAAGCTTACAAAGAAGGATTTGCCTTTTGTTTGGGGTACCGCACAGGAAGAAGCCTTCACGGTATTGAAAGATAAGTTGACGCATGCTCCTTTACTCCAACTTCCTGATTTTAATAAGACTTTCGAGCTTGAATGTGATGCTAGTGGAATTGGATTAGGAGGTGTGTTATTACAAGATGGCAAACATGTTGCATACTTTTCTGAAAAATTGAGTGGGCCTAGTCTAAACTATTCTACTTATGATAAAGAATTATATGCTCTTGTTCGGACCTTAGAAACATGGCAACATTATTTATGGCCCAAGGAATTTGTTATACATTCTGATCATGAATCTTTGAAACACATCAAAAGTCAAGCAAAAACTGAATCATCGACATGCTAAATGGGTTGAATTCATTGAGACTTTCCCTTATGTCATTAAACACAAGAAGGGTAAAGAAAATGTTGTTGCTGATGCATTGTCTCGTTGTTATACTATGCTTTCACAACTTGACTTTAAAATATTTGTATTGGACACCATCAAAGATCAATATGTGCATGATGCTGAATTTAAAGATGTATTGCAGAATTGTAAGGAGGGGAGAACTTGGAACAAGTTCGCCCTTAACGATGGATTTGTGTTTCGTGCTAACAAGCTATGCATTCCAGCTAGCTCCGTTCGTCTTTCGTTGTTGCAGGAGGCGCATGGAGGAGGATTAATGGGACACTTTGGCGTCAAGAAGACGGAGGATATACTTGCTACACATTTCTTTTGGCCAAAGATGAGATGGGATGTTGAGCGTTTTGTTGCTCGCTGCACGACATGTCAAAAAGCTAAGTCACGACTCAATCCTCATGATTTATATATGCATTTGCCTGTACCTAGTGTTCCTTGGGAGGATATATCTATGGACTTTGTTTTAGGTTTACCTCGAACAAAGAAGGGGAGGGATAGCATATTTGTTGTCGTGGATAGGTTCTCGAAAATGGCACACTTTATACCATGTCATAAAAGCGATGATGTTGTTAATGTTGCTGATTTGTTCTTTCGTGAAATTATTCGCTTGCATGGTGTGCCAAATACTATTGTTTCAGATCGTGATACTAAATTTCTTAGCCACTTTTGGAGATGTTTATGGGCTAAGGTGGGGACTAAACTGCTTTTTAGTACTACTTGTCACCCCCAAACTCATGGACAAACTGAAGTAGTCAATAAAACATTGTCTACTATGCTTAGGGCTGTTTTGAAGAATAATAAGAAAATGTGGGAAGAATGCTTGCCTCATATTGTATTTGCTTATAATTGTTCATTGCATTCTACTACTAAGATGTGCCCTTTTGAAATTGTGTATGGTTTCCTACCTCGTGCACCTATTGATTTGTTGCCTCTTCCATCTTTGGAGAAGGTTAATTTTGATGCGAAAGAACGTGCTGAATTGATTTTAAAAATGCATGAGTTAACTAAGGAAAACATTGAGCGTATGAATGTTAAAAATAAACTTGCTGGAGATAAGGGTAGAAAACATGTTGTGTTTGCACCTGGAGATCTTGTTTGGTTACATTTGCGTAAGGATAGATTTCCTAATTTGTGCAAATCAAAGCTAATGCCACGTGTTGATGGTCCTTTTAAGGTGTTAGAGAAAATAAATGATAATGCATATAAACTTGAGCTTCCTGCAGATTTTGGGGTTAGTCCCACTTTTAACATTGCAGATTTGAAGCCTTATTTGGGTGAGGACGATGAACTTTCGTCGAGGACGACTTCATTTCAAGAAGGGGAGGATGATGAGGACATCAATACCATTGTTACACCCACAGCCCCTGCTGCTATACATACTGGACCAATTACTAGAGCTCGCGCACACCAATTGAATTATCAGGTACTTTTGTGTCTTGGTAACGATTCTAATGTTCATGAGAATATGATGCTGCCTAAATTGGATACATTTGTTTTGCTTACAAATGAAGGGTCTAGCTTGGACAAGAAAGATGAACCTTGGAGCAAGTTCAAGCATGGAGATGATGGCAGGCGCAAGGGGATCAAGAACGGAGTTACAAGTGATGATTTAAGGACTTTGAAGCCACCATAAGGAGTGCATGGAGCCTTGGGCGAAATATACAAGATGCCACTTCACAAATTTCGTCCAGAGGCTATTCTAGGTGCTGTGTCACCTTATTATTGGGCCAGGCCCATGTATTTTCGAAATACTTAAGTATAGGGTTTTTTAGAGTCTGTTTGTGTGGAGAAACAAGAGTTAGGGTTGGTTTCGGACCCCTCCTCCAAGGGCCACGAAATTCCCCCTCTTCCTCCATATATACAGCCCTTAGGGTGTCGTTTAGACTTTGGGTTTTGTTTAGATTAAAAGTTCGCCATAGCTGCAACTTTGTGTACTTCGTTTGTGTCCAGCGACCAGACCAAGACGTCACAGAACCCCACCTTGATCAATAAAGTTTTCATCTTATATTCGCAATATCCAGATTGCAATCTTAGTTTCTTACTTGTTCTTCGTTTGCTCGCAGGAAACAGGCCCTCGTGGTCAGGTTGATCGTGCTCCGGCGTGGTCAATAACCCCTCGGAGTTGGTTTAGCGATTGCTAAGGCGCGACGTCCTCGCACGTTCGTAGTCGGATTGTCAAAGTCAACTTCCTCTAAAACAATAGCCACCATCTCATCAAAAGACGGGACACCTTTGCCTCTATCACCATACAAGGTTGTAAATGATAAATAGCTAACTGCATTTTATTCCTCTCAGGGGACTGAACGCGCAGAGAAGAAAAAAGGCAGAGAGTGTGTATTTCATAGATCCTGCATTAGCAAATGGCACAACATTAGATGGAAGGACCTATAGTACTGGGCCATTAACACGGTCGTCTGTCTCTTTGAAAACATGTCCCATGCAGAATCATTTCTCTGGCCATATCATGAACGGTAAAAACAAGCACGCATACACTGACTGTCTTTCAGATTTCGACATAATTCGTAAGCTCATGGCTTTCTTAATATGTAGCGATCACTTGATATTGGTATTCATTGTTCCAAACAAGAACACAGTTTACTACATGGATTTTCTCAGAGAGTTGACAAACGCTCAGGATCTGACGTATCTTCAGCAATTCATGGATAGGTATTGAATTCTATGATGTTGAAATTAATTTTCATTCATATATGGTTCAATAATTGATATTGTCAAAATTCATCTTCATTTGCAGTGTGCTCGCATTGTGGAAAACTAAACCAGGGAACCTGTTCAAGAGGGAATTACCTCTGCAGCACGAGATCGTTTCTTCGGTAACACACCAAAATCTGTTATTTTCGGAAAATTTATCCAATAGTCTGCAAATACCTTTTCTTACGCTAGTCAAATGTTCAAGATTCTAAATAAATCCCTTTCTATTTTTGTCCAAACAAAAATAATACATCTAACACCGGTTAGGTTGTTCCTAACAGGAGAAATACATGACTAATTCTGTACAAAAAAAATTAGTGTGCTCAGCAACAAGCAGGGACCAACCTTTGTGGATACTATGTTTGCAAACACACGATCTCCATCTGCAAATCTGCTGATACTTGTGACGATCCTCGCGAATTAGTACCAGTAAGTCTATCTTAATTAATATCTTCTACTCCACTCATATGGCACATTCTAATCTTAAAAATACTGCAGCTCATCTTAGAACCGAGGACCCCTGAACCGCTCCCGGCTGGTGAATTGTTGTTGGTTCAGAAATTTATTAGCGACTTCTTCCTGAATCACTACATCAATCCCACTGGTGATAATGAAGATTTCAGCATGTGTTCTCCTGAAAATTGGGTAAGAGTTAGCCGCTAAACATATACGCATGGTGAAGGAAATATGCCCTAGAGGCCATAATAAAGTTATTATTTATTTCCTTATAATCATGATAAATGTTTATTATTCATGCTAGAATTGTATTAACCCGAAACATAATACATGTGTGAATACATAGACAAACAAAGTGTCACTAGTATGCCTCTACTTGACTAGCTCGTTAATCAAAGATGGTTATGTTTCCTGACCATGAACAATGAGTTGTTATTTGATTAACGAGGTCACATCATTAATTGAATGATCTGATTGACATGACCCATTCCATTAGCTTAGCACCCGATCGTTTAGTATGTTGCTATTGCTTTCTTCATGACTTATACATGTTCCTATGACTATGAGATTATGCAACTCCCGTTTGCCGGAGGAACACTTTGGGTGCTACCAAACGTCACAACGTAACTGGGTGATTATAAAGGAGCATTACAGGTGTCTCCAAAGGTAGATGTTGGGTTGGCGTATTTCGAGATTAGGATTTGTCACTCCGATTGTCGGAGAGGTATCTCTGGGCCCTCTCGGTAATACACATCACATAAGCCTTGCAAGCATTACAACTAATATGTTAGTTGTGAGATGATGTATTACGGAACGAGTAAAGAGACTTGCCGGTAACGAGATTGAACTAGGTATTGGATACCGACGATCGAATCTCGGGCAAGTAACATACCGATGACAAAGGGAACAACGTATGTTGTTATGCGGTCTGACCGATAAAGATCTTCGTAGAATATGTAGGAGCCAATATGGGCATCCAGGTCCCGCTATTGGTTATTGACCAGAGACGTGTCTCGGTCATGTCTACATTGTTCTCGAACCCGTAGGGTCCGCACGCTTAAGGTTACGATGACAGTTACATTATGAGTTTATGCATTTTGATGTACCGAAGGTTGTTCGGAGTCCCGGATGTGATCACGGACATGACGAGGAGTCTCGAAATGGTCGAGACGTAAAGATTGATATATTGGAAGCCTATGTTTGGACATCGGAAGTGTTCCGGGTGAAATCGGGATTTTACCGGGTTACCGGGAGGTTACCGGAACCCCCCGGGAGCCATATGGGCCTTCATGGGCCTTAGTGGAAAGGTGAAAGGGCTGCCCAAAGGGGCTGCGCGCCTCCCCCCTTCCCCTAGTCCTATTAGGACTAGGAGAGGTGGCCGGCCACCCCTCTCCCTCTTTCCCCCTTGGGGAATCCTAGTTGGAATAGGATTGGGGGGGGGAGTCCTACTCCCGGAAGGAGTAGGACTCCTCCTGCGCCCTCTCCCTGGCCGGCGCCCCCTCCCCCCTTGGCTCCTTTATATACTGAGGTAGAGGCACCCCAAAGACACACAAGTTGATCCACGTGATCTATTCCTTAGCCGTGTGCGGTGCCCCCTGCCACCATATTCCTCGATAATACTGTAGCGGAGTTTAGGCGAAGCCCTGCTGCTGTAGTTCATCAAGATCGTCACCACGCCGTCGTGCTGACGGAACTCTTCCCCGACACTTTGCTGGATCGGAGTCCGGGGATCGTCATCGAGCTGAACGTGTGCTCGAACTCGGAGGTGCCGTAGTTTCGGTGCTTGATCGGTTGGATCGTGAAGACGTACGACTACTTCCTCTACGTCGTGTCATCGCTTCCGCAGTCGGTCTGCGTTGGGTACGTAGACAACACTCTTCCCCTCGTTGCTATGCATCACATGATCTTGCGTGTGCGTAGGAAATTTTTTGAAATTACTACGAAACCCAACAGTGGCATCCGAGCCTAGGTTATTTATGTTGATGTTATATGCACGAGTAGAACACAAGTGAGTTGTGGACGATACAAGTCATACTGCCTACCAGCATGTCATACTTTGGTTCGGCGGTATTGTTGGACGAGACGACCCGGACCAACATTACGCGTACGCTTACGCGAGACCGGTTCCCTCGACGTGCTTTTGCACATAGATGGCTTGCGGGCGACTGTCTCTCCAACTTTAGTTGAACCAAGTATGGCTACGCCCGGTCCTTGCGAAGGTTAAAACGGAGTCTATTTGACAAACTATCGTTGTGGTTTTGATGCGTAGGTGAGATTGGTTCTTACTTAAGCCCGTAGCAGCCACGTAAAACATGCAACAACAAAGTAGAGGACGTCTAACTTGTTTTTGCAGGGCATGTTGTGATGTGATATGGTCAAGGCATGATGCTGAATTTTATTGTATGAGATGATCATGTTTTGTAACCGAGTTATCGGCAACTGGCAGGAGCCATATGGTTGTCGTTTTATTGTATGCAATGCAATCGCGATGTAATGCTTTACTTTATTACTAAACGGTAGTGATAGTCGTGGAAGCATAAGATTGGCGAGACGACAACGATGCTACGATGGAGATCAAGGTGTCGCGCCGGTGACGATGGTGATCATGACGGTGCTTCGGAGATGGAGATCACAAGCACAAGATGATGATGGCCATATCATATCACTTATATTGATTGCATGTGATGTTTATCTTTTTATGCATCTTATCTTGCTTTGATTGACGGTAGCATTATAAGATGATCTCTCACTAAATTATCAAGAAGTGTTCTCCCTGAGTATGCACCGTTGCCAAAGTTCGTCGTGCCCAGACACCACGTGATGATCGGGTGTGATAAGCTCTACGTCCATCTACAACGGGTGCAAGCCAGTTTTGCACACGCAGAATACTCAGGTTAAACTTGACGAGCCTAGCATATGCAGATATGGCCTCGGAACACGGAGACCGAAAGGTCGAGCGTGAATCATATAGTAGATATGATCAACATAAACGATGTTCACCATTGAAAACTACTCCATCTCACGTGATGATCGGTCATGGTTTAGTTGATTTGGATCACGTAATCACTTAGAAGATTAGAGGGATGTCTATCTAAGTGGGAGTTCTTAAGTAATATGATTAATTGAACTTAAATTTATCATGAACTTAGTACCTGATAGTATCTTGCTTGTTTATGTTGATTGTAGATAGATGGCTCGTGCTGTTGTTCCGTTGAATTTTAATGCGTTCCTTGAGAAAGCAAAGTTGAAAGATGATGGTAGCAATTACACGGACTGGGTCCGTAACTTGAGGATTATCCTCATTGCTGCACAGAAGAATTACGTCCTGGAAGCACCGCTGGGTGCCAGGCCTGCTGCTGGAGCAACACCAGATGTTATGAACGTCTGGCAGAGCAAAGCTGATGACTACTCGATAGTTCAGTGTGCCATGCTTTACGGCTTAGAATCGGGACTTCAACGACGTTTTGAACGTCATGGAGCATATGAGATGTTCCAGGAGTTGAAGTTAATATTTCAAGCAAATGCCCGGATTGAGAGATATGAAGTCTCCAATAAGTTCTATAGCTGCAAGATGGAGGAGAACAGTTCTGTCAGTGAGCATATACTCAAAATGTCTGGGTATAATAATCACTTGATTCAATTGGGAGTTAATCTTCCGGATGATTGCGTCATTGACAGAATTCTCCAATCACTGCCACCAAGCTACAAGAGCTTCGTGATGAACTATAATATGCAAGGGATGAACAAGACTATTCCCGAGCTCTTCGCAATGCTGAAAGCTGCGGAGGTAGAAATCAAGAAGGAGCATCAAGTGTTGATGGTTAACAAAACCACTAGTTTCAAGAAAAAGGGCAAAGGGAAGAAGAAGGGGAACTTCAAGAAGAACAGCAAGCAAGTTGCTGCTCAGGAGAAGAAACCCAAGTCTGGACCTAAGCCTGAAACTGAGTGCTTCTACTGCAAGCAGACTGGTCACTGGAAGCGGAACTGCCCCAAGTATTTGGCGGATAAGAAGGATGGCAAGGTGAACAAAGGTATATGTGATATACATGTTATTGATGTGTACCTTACTAGAGCTCGCAGTAGCACCTGGGTATTTGATACTGGTTCTGTTGCTAATATTTGCAACTCGAAACAGGGACTACGGAATAAGCGGGCACTGGCAAAGGACGAGGTGACGATGCGCGTGGGAAACGGTTCCAAAGTCGATGTGATCGCGGTCGGCACGCTACCTCTACATCTACCTTCGGGATTAATATTAGACCTAAATAATTGTTATTTGGTGCCAGCGTTGAGCATGAACATTATATCTGGATCTTGTTTAATGCGAGACGGTTATTCATTTAAATCAGAGAATAATGGTTGTTCTATTTATATGAGTAATATCTTTTATGGTCATGCACCCTTGAAGAGTGGTCTATTCTTATTGAATCTCGATAGTAGTAATACACATATTCATAATGTTGAAGCCAAAAGATGCAGAGTTGATAATGAAAGTGCAACTTATTTGTGGCACTGTCGTTTAGGTCATATCGGTATAAAGCGCATGAAGAAACTCCATACTGATGGACTTTTGGAACCACTTGATTATGAATCACTTGGTACTTGCGAACCGTGCCTCATGGGCAAGATGACTAAAACACCGTTCTCCGGTACTATGGAGAGAGCAACAGATTTGTTGGAAATCATACATACCGATGTATGTGGTCCGATGAATATTGAGGCTCGTGGCGGATATCGTTATTTTATCACCTTCACAGATGATTTAAGCAGATATGGGTATATCTACTTAATGAAACATAAGTCTGAAACATTTGAAAAGTTCAAAGAATTTCAGAGTGAAGTTGAAAATCATCGTAACAAGAAAATAAAGTTTCTGCGATCTGATCGTGGAGGAGAATATTTGAGTTACGAGTTTGGTGTACATTTGAAAAACTGTGGAATAGTTTCGCAACTCACGCCACCCGGAACACCACAGCGTAATGGTGTGTCCGAACGTCGTAATCGTACTTTACTAGATATGGTGCGATCTATGATGTCTCTTACTGATTTACCACTATCGTTTTGGGGTTATGCTCTAGAGACGGCCGCATTCACGTTAAATAGGGCACCATCAAAATCCATTGAGACGACGCCTTATGAACTGTGGTTTGGCAAGAAACCAAAGTTGTCGTTTCTTAAAGTTTGGGGCTGCGATGCTTATGTGAAAAAGCTTCAACCTGATAAGCTCGAACCTAAATCAGAGAAATGTGTCTTCATAGGATACCCAAAGGAAACTGTTGGGTACACCTTCTATCACAGATCCGAAGGCAAGACATTCGTTGCTAAGAATGGATCCTTTCTAGAGAAAGAGTTTCTCTCGAAAGAAGTGAGTGGGAGGAAAGTGGAACTTGACGAGGTAACTGTACCTACTCCCTTGCTGGAAAGTAGTTCATCACAGAAAACTGTTTCAATGACACCTACACCAGTTAGTGAGGAAGCCAATGATAATGATCATGAAACTTCAGATCAAGATACTACTGAACCTCGTAGATCAACCAGAGTAAGATCCGCACCAGAGTGGTACGGTAATCCTGTTCTGGAAGTCATGCTACTAGATCATGATGAACCTACAAACTATGAAGAAGCCATGGTGAGCCCAGATTCCGCAAAGTGGCTTGAAGCCATGAAATCTGAGATGGGATCCATGTATGAGAACAAAGTATGGACTTTGGTTGACTTGCCCGATGATCGGCAAGCAATTGAGAATAAATGGATCTTTAAGAAGAAGACTGACGCTGATGGTAATGTTACTGTCTACAAAGCTCGACTTGTCGCAAAAGGTTTTCGGCAAGTTCAAGGGATTGACTACGATGAGACCTTCTCACCCGTAGCGATGCTTAAGTCCGTCCGAATCATGTTAGCGATTGCCGCATTTTATGATTATGAAATTTGGCAGATGGATGTCAAAACTGCATTCCTGAATGGATTTCTGGAAGAAGAGTTGTATATGATGCAACCGGAAGGTTTTGTCGATCCAAAGGGAGCTAACAAAGTGTGCAAGCTCCAGCGATCCATTTATGGACTGGTGCAAGCCTCTCGGAGTTGGAATAAACGTTTGATAGTGTGATCAAAGCATTTGGTTTTATACAGACTTTCGGAGAAGCCTGTATTTACAAGAAAGTGAGTGGGAGCTCTGTAGCATTTCTAATATTATATGTGGATGACATATTGCTGATTGGAAATGATATAGAATTTCTGGATAGCATAAAGGGATACTTGAATAAAAGTTTTTCAATGAAAGACCTCGGTGAAGCTGCTTACATATTAGGCATTAAGATCTATAGAGATAGATCAAGACGCTTAATTGGACTTTCACAAAGCACATACCTTGACAAAATTTTGAAGAAGTTCAAAATGGATCAAGCAAAGAAAGGGTTCTTGCCTGTGTTACAAGGTGTGAAGTTGAGTAAGACTCAATGCCCGACCACTGCAGAAGATAGAGAGAATATGAAAGATGTTCCCTATGCATCAGCCATAGGATCTATCATGTATGCAATGCTGTGTACCAGACCTGATGTGTGCCTTGCCATAAGTTTAGCAGGGAGGTACCAAAGTAATCCAGGAGTGGATCACTGGACAGCGGTCAAGAACATCCTGAAATACCTGAAAAGGACTAAGGATATGTTTCTCGTATATGGAGGTGACAAAGAGCTCACTGTAAAAGGTTACGTTGATGCAAGCTTTGACACTGATCTGGACGATTCTAAATCGCAAACCGGATACGTGTTTACATTAAACGGTGGAGTTGTCAGTTGGTGCAGTTCTAAACAAAGCGTCGTAGCGGGATCTACATGTGAAGCGGAGTACATAGCTGCTTCGGAAGCAGCGAACGAAGGAGTCTGGATGAAGGAGTTCATATCCGATCTAGGTGTCATACCTAATGCATCGGGTCCAATGAAAATCTTTTGTGACAATACTGGTGCAATTGCCTTGGCAAAGGAATCCAGATTTCACAAAAGGACCAAACACATCAAGAGACGCTTCAACTCCATCCGGGATCTAGTCCAGGTGGGAGACATAGAGATTTGCAAGATACATACGGATCTGAATGTTGCAGACCCGTTGACTAAGCCTCTTCCACGAGCAAAACATGATCAGCACCAAGGCTCCATGGGTGTTAGAATCATTACAGTGTAATCTAGATTATTGACTCTAGTGCAAGTGGGAGACTGAAGGAAATATGCCCTAGAGGCAATAATAAAGTTATTATTTATTTCCTTATAATCATGATAAATGTTTATTATTCATGCTAGAATTGTATTAACCGGAAACATAATACATGTGTGAATACATAGACAAACAAAGTGTCACTAGTATGCCTCTACTTGACTAGCTCGTTAATCAAAGATGGTTATGTTTCCTGACCATGAACAATGAGTTGTTATTTGATTAACGAGGTCACATCATTAGTTGAATGATCTGATTGACATGACCCATTCCATTAGCTTAGCACCCGATCGTTTAGTATGTTGCTACTGCTTTCTTCATGACTTATACATGTTCCTATGACTATGAGATTATGCAACTCCCGTTTGCCGGAGGAACACTTTGGGTGCTACCAAACGTCACAACGTAACTGGGTGATTATAAAGGAGCATTACAGGTGTCTCCAAAGGTAGATGTTGGGTTGGCGTATTTCGAGATTAGGATTTGTCACTCCGATTGTCGGAGAGGTATCTCTGGGCCCTCTCGGTAATACACATCACATAAGCCTTGCAAGCATTACAACTAAAATGGTAGTTGTGAGATGATGTATTACGGAACGAGTAAAGAGACTTGCCGGTAACGAGATTGAGCTAGGTATTGGATACCGACGATCGAATCTCGGGCAAGTAACATACCGATGACAAAGGGAACAACGTATGTTGTTATGCGGTCTGACCGATAAAGATCTTCGTAGAATATGTAGGAGCCAATATGGGCATCCAGGTCCCGCTATTGGTTATTGACCGGAGACGTGTCTCGGTCATGTCTACATTGTTCTCGAATCCGTAGGGTCCGCACGCTTAAGGTTACGATGATAGTTTCATTATGAGTTTATGCATTTTGATGTACCGAAGGTTGTTCGGAGTCCCGGATGTGACCACGGACATGACGAGGAGTCTCGAAATGGTCGAGACGTAAATATTGATATATTGGAAGCCTATGTTTGGACATCGGAAGTGTTCCGGGTGAAATCGGGATTTTACCGGGTTACCGGGAGGTTACCGGAACCCCCCGGGAGCCATATGGGCCTTCATGGGCCTTAGTGGAAAGGTGAAAGGGCTGCCCATAAGGGCTGCGCGCCTCCCCCCATAAGGGATGCGCGCCTCCCCCCTTCCCCTAGTCCTATTAGGACTAGGAGAGGTGGCCGGCCACCCCTCTCCCTCTTTCCCCCTTGGGAATCCTAGTTGGAATAGGATTGGGGGGGGGAGTAGGACTCCTCCTGCGCCCTCCTCCTTGGCCGGCCAGCCCCTCCCCCCTTGGCTCCTTTATATACTGAGGTAGCGACACCCCAAAGACACACAATTTGATCCACGTGATCTATTCCTTAGCCGTGTGCGGTGCCCCCTGCCACCATATACCTCGATATTACTGTAGAGGAGTTTAGGCGAAGCCCTGCTGCTGTAGTTCATCAAGATCATCACCACGCCGTCGTGCTGACGGAACTCTTCCCCGACACTTTGCTGGATCGGAGTCCGGGGATCATCATCGAGCTGAACGTGTGCTCGAACTCGGAGGTGCCGTAGTTTCGGTGCTTGATCGGTTGGATCGTGAAGACGTACGACTACTTCCTCTACGTTGTGTCATCGCTTCCGCAGTCGGTCTGCGTTGGGTACGTAGACAACACTCTCCCCCTCGTTGCTATGCATCACATGATCTTGCGTGTGCGTAGGAAATTTTTTGAAATTACTACGAAACCCAACACATTGCACATCCTGGTACACTGCCAGGGCATTCATATAGAGTCATATTTTGTTCTAGTATCGAGTTGTAATTTTGAGTTATAAGTAAATAGAAGTGTGATGATAATCATTATTCATTATTAGAGCATTGTCCCAGTGAGGAAAAAAAGAGGCCAAAAAGAGCCTAGAAAAAAAGTCCAAAAAGAGCCCACCAAAGAAATAACGAGAGAAAAAGAGAGAAGGGGCAATGTTACTATCTTTCTCCACACTTGTGCTTCAAAGTAGCACCATTTTTTGATATAGAGAGTCTCTTATGTAGTCACTTTCATATACTAGTGGGAATTTTTCATTATAGAACTTGGCTTGTATATTCTGATTATGGGCTTCCTCAAATGCTGAGGTCTTCTAGAGCAAGCAAGTTAGATGCACACCCACTTAGTTTTCATTTTGAGCTTTCATACACTTATAACTCCTAGTGCATTCGTTGCATGGCAATCCCCACTCCTTGCATTGACATCAATTGATGGGCATCTCCATAGCTCATTGATTAGCCTCGTCGATGTGAGACTTTATCCTTTTTTGTCTTCTCCAAATTAATCTCTACCACCACATTTTATTCCACCTATAGTGCTACATCCATGGCTTGCGCTCATGTATTGTGTGGGGGTTGAAAAAGCTGAAGCGTGTTAAAAAGTATGAACCAATTGCTTGGCTGACACCAGGGTAGTGCATGATCTATACTTTGTGTTAAGAAGCTGGAGCATGACAAGGCTATATGATTTTGTAGGGATAGCGTTCTTTAGCATTTATATTTTTAAAGGCATGATTGTTTGTTGGTATGACTGAGTATTAATGTCTTTGTGTCAAATAATAAACTATTGCTTTGAATCATTCGGATATAAATATTCATACCATAAAAGAAAGATTGCATGATATACATGTTAGGCAACATTCCACATCAAAAATTATATTTTTATCATTTACCTACTCAAGGACGAGCAGGAATTAAGCTTGGGGATGGTCGATACATCTCCAACGTATCTATATTTTTTGATTGCTCCATGCTATTATATTATCAATCTTGGATATTTTATATGCAATTATATATCGTTTTTTGGGACTAACCTAGTGTGAGTTGCTATTTTTTGCTTGTTTTTGGATTTTTAGAAAATCAATATCAAACAGAGTCCAAACGGCGAGAAAACTTTGGATTAATTTTTTCTGGACTAGAAGGGACCCTCGAAGGTTCGGGAGAAGACCAAGCCATTTAAATCAACCGGTGCAATCTCTCTTCAAAATCATTCCAACGGTGTTTCTCTTGAGTGGGCCATAACCCACAGGTCTTTCCCAGGATCTTACCCGACTCTTGTCACACCCTAGCTAGTCATGCATTAGAGTGTTGCATCATGTTTACTCATTCATCAGAAACTTGAAATGGGGATGACAGAACCCCCAGTCCCCTCTGAAACCAACTAGGGTTACTAAAATAATTTTTTCAATGAACCTGAAATGCCCTTCTAAAATGCCCATCATTTTTGTCTTGGTTCAGAACCTCTGCCAAAAATGGTGCACATTTTCTTAGGCCATCCTAGGGTTTTTGAATTAAATCATAAATATTTGAATTTGGGCATTTAAAATAATATAAAATATTTAAATGCTCAAATATCTCCAAACTAAAATGTTTCATGTTGGAAATAATCCAACTATGGGCCAGGAATAGTTTGGTGATTTTTGAAGTTGCCTAGGTATTTTATTTAATTCAACAAAGTTGCAGACATATTAAATAAAACAGAAAACAGAAGAAAAAAAAGGAAAAAACTTACCTGGGCTCCTCCCTGTGCGGCCCAGCCAGCTGGCCGGCCCAGCCAGCAACCGACCCAGCCCAGCACTGTAGCCCTCCGTCGTCTTCCTCCCCTCGCCCCGAAGCTGCTGCGTGCTCGCGCGCGCACGGCCGCGCGGCCACCTCCTGCTTGCCGACGACCTCCTGGCCGCGTGGACGACGCCCGCAGCCCGTCCCGATCCCCCCCTGCTCTCTCTCACTCTCCCCGGCTCTTTCCTTCCTCTCCCTCGCTCTCTCTCTCTCTCACGGCCGAACACCACCGTCACCGCCGTTCGCCGTAGCCGCCATCTCCGGCCACCCCTCGCTCCCCCGACTAGCTCAGAAGCTCCGCCACAACTCCCTCTTCCTCCCCACCGCTCCACAGGTCCCCGGAAGCCCTGCATCGCCGCCACGTCGCCGTTCCCCTCTTCGGCTCCGATCATCGTCGCCGTCGAATTCGTCGTCTCCGGCACGTCCCCGAGCCCGCTTCGATGCCCACTGCAACTGCGGTGAGCTACGCCACCGTTTCCCCCTCTTCTCCCCCTCGTTCCCTCACCATAGCCTCCTCCCCACCACGGCCGAACCTCCGCCGTCGCCGAGCTCGCCGTCGACGCAGCTCCGGTGACCATTTGGTCACCCCGGCGAGTCCAACGAGTTCGCAAGACCCCGTAGAGCATCCCTAGCGCCTCGCTTCGCTCGACTTCGAGCTCCAACCCCGTTCCCGTGCACGACCGAACCCCGGCGGCCGCAGCCGAGCTCGCTGCCGTCGACTCCGGCCACCCCGACCCCAACGGACTCCGCCAAGAGCTGCGGGTTGTCCTCAGCTCCACTCCGGTGTCCTCCGCGGTCCATTTGGTGGCCGAAATGGCAAAAACCACTTCCGCCGCCGCGTCGGGCTCGCCGGCGGCTAAACGCCGGCAGCCGACTTTGACTTTGACCACGGGTGGGCCCTGGTTGACTCCCCTGAGTCAATGACAGGTGGGGCCCAGCCCTGTTAATTAAACAGGATTAGTTTTAATTAACTTTTAATTAAATTAATCACCCTGACATGCGGGACCCACTGTCAGGTTTGACCCAGACCTGTTCCGTTGACCTGCTGACGTCACACTGACGTCAGGCTGACGCAGTAATTGATTTTCTGGATTTAAATTAAATCAGGAAATTCCAGAATATTAATTAAATTTCAAAAATTCATAACTTTTATTCTGTAACTCCAAATTGGACAGATTATATATGAAAAATGATCAGAAAAATCCAATCTATCCATCTGTACTATTTTCATGCATGATCAAACAAGTTAAATTGATGTTTTAAGCAGAATAAGGAAAAAGCACTTAAAGAGGCCATGTTTGAGTTTGAAATTTGAATCCTTGATTCAAATTTGTTCAAACCCCTCTGGTTTTAGTTGCATTAGCCCAACACACTCATATTGCCATGTTTCATGCATGCATCATATTGTTGCACATTGTTTGGTGATGCTTGTGTATCGATGTCCTTTGCGACAGGTTCTGTCTCCGAGGAGTACCGTGATTACCCTAACGAAGAATCATATCCGAGCATCGAACCATCAGGCAAGCAACCAACCATTTGATCATATCGATACAATCCCATGTTCTCGCTCCTGCTCTCTTTTACTGCATTAAGACAACGCGATTCAAACTGCTGTGTGCTACGGTAGTTGAACCCATTTCCTCTGCATGACCTGTCATTGCCACAGTAACTAGATGAAACCCACTAGCATGTGTAGGAGTTGATTGAGCCATGTGTATGTGTTGTTCCTACCTTGCTATGCCTGCTATGCTTAGAGTCGTGTCAGGTCTGGTTCATCTGGGTGATGGGCTAGAGTGAAATGATTATGTCGGTAATGAGAGTGGTGTGGTGAACACGATTTGGTAAAGGTATCGATGAGAGGCCATGTAGGAGTACATGGTGGGTTGTTTCATTGAAGCCGACCTTAAGCACTGAAATCTGTATGTGTGATTTAAGATACAGCTACTACCATGCATTGGGCCCTGAAATATGACCCCGCTCGACTTCTTATTCACCCTAGCTCTCTGTCCAGGAGTTGCAAGTAGTTTCTGGTGTTTGTAGCCTACTGGAGGCCGTGGACAGCGCTGACCGTAGGGGTGGGCTGTGATGCGGTAGGTACGTGGCCGGGTGTACCAAATACCCGTTAGGTATCTCGGGAACCCTGTTCACATCGTTCGGGGCCGTATGGGAAACCTCGGCCGGACTCCCTGCGGATGGAACCTGAATAGGCGATAAACCTGGACTAGAGGCTTAAGTGTTTAGGTAGGTCGTGGTCTACACCCACGTCGGCTTTCGCTTGAAGTCTGCCGAGCACATGTCGTGTGCAGACGCTAAGTGGTGGAAACATATATGAAGAAGTACACCCCTGCAGGGTTATCATGATCTATTCGAATAGCCGCGTCCGCGGTAAAGGACTACTTGGTTGCCTATACAGTTCATAGACAAGTAAATGGAAACTACTAAAAGCCTCAAGATAAGTGTGAGTGCCGAGGATGGCTCTTCCGTAGGAAGACGGAGGTGGATCCTCGGTAGTGTATTGAAGTGGTGAGTAGTGGACTCGTGTGCGCAAAACATTTCAAGTTGGGGTATCGTAGGATAGCCTAGCCAAGAGTCAAAGCTGGCTTGCTGCAACAACTCCACCAACCCTTCTTGATACTATGCATGTATGTAGGATCTGATGTAAGTCTTGTTGAGTACCTTTGTACTCATGTTGCTATAATCTACATTTTTTACAGAAGACGCTGCAACCCCTTCTGATGGGTTCTATGTAGACGTTGACATCAACGAGTAGGCTAAAGACCCAGGTGGTGACCCTGAGCTTGTGATGGACCACGTAGTATAGCTAGGCTTTCCAAGCCTCTTTTATTTTTACTAGTTGTCTGTACCCAGACAATGTACTTCCGCTGCTGGTTTGTATGACTGTATGACTTGTATGTTGGGTCGTGAGACCCATACCTTTGTGTATGTTATGTATGGCTCCCTGAGCCTTAAATAAAGTACTTGTGTCATAGAGTCATGTTGTGATGCTTCGTTGTATTTGCACATATCGAGCATATTGTGTGTATGATTGAAATGCTTGGTATGTGTGGGATCTGACTATCTAGTTGTTTATCTTTAGTAGCCTCTCTTACCGGGAAATGTCACCTAGTGGTACCGCTGAGCCATGGTAGCTTGCTACTGCTCTGGAACACTTAGGCTGGCCGGCATGTGTCCTTCTTCGTTCCTGTGTCTGTCCCTTCGGGGAAATGTCACGCTTTGAGTACCGGAGTCCTGTTAGCCCGCTACAGCCCGGTTTACCGGAGTCCTGCTAGCCCAGTGCTACAGCCCGGACCCACTTGCTGATGACCGACACGTTCGAAGCTGGGTCATGGATGCCTGTCCCTGTAAGTCTGTGCCACTTTGGGTTTACGACTAGTCATGTCAGCCCGGGCTCCTTATCATATGGATGCTAGCGACACTATCATATACGTGAGCCAAAAGGCGCAAACGGTCCCGGGAAAAGGTAAGACGACACCCGTGGGGATACCGTGCGTGAGGCCTCAAAGTGATATGAGGTGTTACCAGCTAGATCGATGTGACATCGAGTCGGGGTCCTGACAGCGTTGGCATCAGAGCCGGACTGCCTGTAGGTTCTCCAAGCCAAACTGGTCGATGTTGAGTCTAGAAATTCTTTAGTTATATGTAGGGGAATTGTTTGTGGGTTGGAACGTAAGGCTCTTTTTACTTCTTATACCTTATGATATTCTGATCTGAGTCAGTCCATTCTTCCACCGGGGTTACGGAATTAGGATCTATTCTCTCTATCAGGATCACATGTTACTAATCAGTAGTACCTTATAAGTTTGATGGATACAAGCCTAGTTCAGTTCTACTACCACATTATGTTGCCAGAATGGTTTCAGAACTTTGATATGATGATGTTGAGTGTGTACGAAATCCTTTGTCAAATGTCTCAAAATCCTTTTTGAGCAATTACAGCTGTTATGCTGCCGAAATTTTGCTAGAAATTCTAATGCCTTTGCATTATGATTATGCTTTCAGATGGCCACTCGCGACCTTAATCAAGTGGTTCGCCTGACTCGATGCCTAGATGTACCCGGCCATACTGCCAAGTTGGTCAGGGTAATGACTGAGGCTGGATACCGCTGGTATCCTGAGTACACGGTCGAAGAGCAATTCCGGGACTTCAATCAAAGCCAGTATCTCTGCACTGTCAGGATATTTCCATCTTATCCTGGATCTACCGAGCCTCTTCACTGTTCCTATGGACTCGGGGTTACTATTGAGATGGCTGTGCAGGACGCCGCCTACTCTATGATGACCATTATGCGAGTCAGATCTGGTTTATTTCGGGACTCTGATTTCCGGTATATGCCAGGATCACTTCCGGGAGCACAAGGATATCTCCAGGCTATTTATGCTGACTCCACTCAGGAGGATTCACGGACTCGCACCACTGCTGAGATGCTCGAGGATAAGGACCGTGAAAATCGGGCCTTAAGGTTAGAGCTTTTCAATACCCGTGCTGACCACTGGGCCACTTTGACTCGGTTCGCACCGGCGGTACAAGCTGGATTCTCAGATATGCGCGATCTCTATCCTGTGAGATCTGCTCTGCCAGACGTGATGGTTTGGCGTGATGTAGGAGGCATCACCCCACCTCGCGGTCCCCGCAGGCCACCGTCTGTTGGTCCAAGGCCTCATCCTAGCCCCTATGGTCCACAAGCTCCGCGAGACCGTCTGTTTCCGGATGATCATGTTGAGCTTCCAGGCTATGGAGGTGACTTCTACGAGGACTACTACGGATCGGTCTGAGTAGTGGTAGTATCACTAGTTCGCACTAGCCGTGTCGTCTATCGTCCTGCGTGACTCGTGGGATATGATCTAGTTGTACTCTTTCCGGAGGTGTAGAAAAATAATGTATAGGAGCTTGGAATGCCTCCGATGAGATGTAATCCTTTTTCTCACCGTAATAGTACTTTGTTTGGTCTTGTACTAAACCTTGTATGGTGTGTATGACGATGGAATAAAAGAAGCAGTTTCTGTATCTACCATGTCATACGAATGATCATCTTGCATTCCGAGTTATTCCTTACATTATGTATCCTATGTCGGAATTTTATCATTCTGACTAAATCATTGTCTTGTTTACCTAGGATGGTCAACACGCGCGCTAACCCTGCTTCCCAAGAGCAGGCCGAAGGCAGTGAAGCCAGGGATGCAAATCTGCCTCATCCTCCTTCACTAGCCGAGGTTATGATGGAAGCTGAGAGAAACAAGCGGGAGACAAACCGTTTGTTGGAGCGTATTGAACAGAACACAGCACACCATCAGAGGGCTAACGTGGTGTCACTCAGTGATTTTATCAAACTGCATCCACCCACGTTCCACCACTCCGTCGAGCCTCTCGACGCTGATGACTGGCTTCGCAGTATCTCTCACAAGCTGCGTTCCGCGCTGGTAGCGGAGGCTGACAAGGTCACCTTTGCTGCATATCATCTTGAAGGCCCCGCCAGTCTATGGTGGGAGAATTATGGAGCTATGCGCCCAGCGGGCCATGTCACAACTTGGGCTAAATTCAGCGAGGCTTTCCGTGAACATCACATTCCGGAGGGTCTCATGGACCGTAAACGTGAGGAATTCTGCAATTTCACCCAAGGCCGACTTTCTGTGGATGTCTATAGCAGGGAGTTTGGTAATCTCGCACGATATGCAACTGAGGAAGTTTCTACTGACGCCAAGAAGCAAGCAAGGTTCCGTAAGGGCCTTAGTCCTGAGCTTCGCCGCGACCTCCGTCTGCATGAGTGCACATCTTTTTCGAAACTTGTCAACAAAGCCATCAGTGCTGAAACTGGTCAGACTGACTATGACGCAACACGCAAGCATGGACGTGACATGGGTTCCTCATCCGGTGCTGGTCCTCAGAAGCGCCGCGTGTGGGTGCCCAACACCGCTCTGCCACCCAGATTCACACCGAGGCCATCCTTCCAGGCGCCTCGCCCTATTCAACAGTCTGCACCGGCCAAGCCCTATGGGGGTCCAACCAATAATGCTCCTCCACATACCAGTTCCGTGACCTGTTTCAAGTGTGGGGAATCTGGTCACTATATGCGTGAGTGTCCCCAGACCAACCCCAATCAATCTGCTAAAGCTGTTGGCCGTGGCAAGCCGACAGGCAAAGTGTTCCACGCCAAGCCGGTCACCGCTTCACGTGGCCATGTCAACTGTATCTCTGCCGAAGAAGCTCAAGAGGACCCCAACGTCGTTCTCGGTACGCTTCTTGTTAACTGCCACCCGGCATCTGTTCTTTTCGATACAGGAGCCTCTCATTCATTTATATCCGAGAACTATGCTCGTTTGCATAACACCGCATTCTGTGACATGCCATCCACTATGGAAATTTCTACTCCTGGTTCTAGATGGCAGACCTCTAGGGTAAGTTATGGAAATGAAATCCAAGTCGACAGACTTGTTTTCCTTGCATCGTTGATAGCCCTTAAATCTTCAGATATTAATATCATTTTGGGTATGGACTGGATGTCAGCTCATCAAGCCAAAATTGATTGCTTCTCTAGGACTGTTCAACTCACCCATCCTTCGGGGAAGATAGTTAATGTCTTGACCCGGATAGCCAAGCGACAATTATATTCTCTTAACGCCAGCCCTTTGCCAGACCTTGAGGACGTTCCGGTAGTCCGTGACTTTCCGGATGTCTTTCCAGAGGAATTGCCAGGTGTTCCACCTGACAGGGATGTTGAGTTCGTAATAGACCTCATTCCAGGAACCGTTCCGATTGCTAGAAGACCCTATAAGATGGCACCCCTAGAACTAGCCGAGCTTAAGAAACAACTCGATGAGTCCTTGAAAAAGGGTTTCATCCGACCTAGTTCATCTCCGTGGGCTTGCCCCGTCCTATTCGTCAAGAAGAAGGATGGTACGGACCGGATGGTTGTAGATTACCGACCTGTCAATTTGGTCACAATCAAGAACAAATATCCACTTCCCAGGATCAACGATCTGTATGATCAGCTCGCTGGATCCTCAGTCTTCTCCAAGATGGATTTGAGGTTGGGCTACCATCAAATCAAAATCAGAAAC